>NC_142929.1:94780061-94810061 GCF_046866305.1 Octopus bimaculoides
CCGGATGCAAGGCACCCTTGCTAATGATGATGCCTCAATAAAATTACACCAAGTACACTGTAAAATTATTGGCAAACAAGTAGAGATAATGTAGGCTCAAAAGAACTCTTTAGTCATGTTCAATACATGTCAACTTCTCAGGTACGGATACCATGATAAAACGTATCTAGTTCAAGGTTAGTGGTTAGTCATCACAAGGGCATCCAGCCATAGAAACCAAGCTCAAAATTGAAATTACAAGCAGGACATGGTCTTCTAAACCATCTCAAAGGACAGTAACTCCAAATAAGAACTGACTTGAATTGTGGTGAAGTGTCCAACCCATGCTGGCATGGAAAGCAAATCTAATTATTATAATGGTGATGATCTGAATGGGAGTTACAGAACTCTTTTAGTTTCTGGAGTGAACTGCAAGTGCATAAGAACCAGCATGGGGCACATCTGAGATAAGAAAATTTATGAATCATTATTATTGACTTTCACAGTAATGCAATTTACATTAAATTACTGTTTTGGTCTTAAGGCTTAAACCACTTCTTTTCATATGGCTTTTTAGAGATTTCTCAGTGAATGGTTTCAAATTTGAATGCAGATGAAATTTGTGGATGAGGGATTCTCCAACTCTGATCTAAGGGAAATTGTAGTATTGGCACAGCGATAAAACATAATGAAGCAATACCAAATTAAGGTATGTAGTGATAATATCCAGTTCTGTGGTTGATTGGTTTGTGTACAAATAGCTTTAACTTTTTCTTCTAAAATATTTTATATTTAGTTTAAAGCTAACTGCAGTTTCAGTCTCCAATACCAATCTCAATTTTTAATTCCTGTTACTTCCATTGGTTATGTTTCCAGAATTAGCAAACCATAATCTCATACAGGCATATATTTCAAGCAGATTTCCTAATAATTTGATATTTTTGTTGTTTTCATATTATGGTGACTTATTTATCTAGATAAATAGCAATCCATTGATCATAGTTTCAAACCTGGCAAAAGTGTTTGCTCAATTTACAAGTAATGTTTCAGCACAAATAGCTAAAGGAAAAAATTTAAAAACAAGAAAACTGCAAGTTAACCTTCTGTCTACCAATGGGTCCAATAGACCCATTTCAGTTTTTCCAGTTTCTTTTTCCTATTGTTTATATTATTTGATTCTGCTGATTTCTTATGACTTATTTTTTCTTGACTCTTTTAGTTCTCAAATGGGAAATTTTCCATATTTTTGTAAAAGCTAGAAAATTTCACTTTATACATTAATTACCATTTGGGTTCATTGGACCCTCAAATTAAATTCAGACAATGCACTTGTCATTCTAAACAGAATGAAAGCAGTATCAAATATTATTTTCTTAGATATTCATCAGATATAAAACGGATAAAATTGTGTTCAATTTATTTGCTTAATTTTAGATAAAATATGAAAAATTATGAAAATATTCCTGTAAATTTGTGTGGTATTGCATCACCTTCAATCTGCTAGGTTATAGGGTGAGGCAATATTTCTGTTTGAGGACACAATTCTTACAATATATTGCCTCATCTTTCAGGAGAGAATAAATATGTGAGAGAGCAATATCTGCCTTTAGTCTGCTATCAAGTTTCATATAGTTCAGTTGTGTTTCCCAATATGCCTAGACGTGAAAACTAAATAACGAAAAGCTTATTGGAATTAGATAAAGAATGGGAAGAAGATAGTAGTGATTCCTTCTATTGCTCTGAAGATGATGGTGAAAGTGATTGTGTGCTGGACAGTTTAGGTTCTGTGTCATCAGATGATGAAGATGCTCAAAAACAATTATCTGCAAGCCACCCATTTATGAATGAGCAACATGTTTCTAGATACAGACAAGAAGTTTGGCATTCTAATGCTCTTACTCAAGCAGCAGTAAGAACTTCATCTTGCGATATTGTGCACCTAGAATGTGAACAATCTTGTTTTGCTAAAAGGTCTTGCGATAGCATTGAAACATGTTTTACTATCTTTATGCGCCTGAATCTTCTTGAAGTAATTCGTAAATGGACAAATGTTGAAGGTCAGGTTGTTTACAAAGATAAATGGAAGGAAATTGATCACTCTGAAATAAAGAAATTTATTGGACTGATTATTCTTAAAGGTGTTTATAAATCTAAACATGAAAATGTCATACAGTTATGGAGTCAAGAAGATGGCCACCCAATATTCAACAAAATTATGAGCCAGGGAAGATTTCAACAGAGGTTACAAGTATTGCATTTTGATGATGCTAGAGCAAGAAGAAAAAAAGAGAACTGATGATAAATTGGAACCCGTAAGAGAAATATTTGAAATGTGGATTCAGAATTTGCAAGATGGATATGTTCCAAGCTCATGCATGACAGTTGATGAACAATTAATTTCATTCGGAGGGCACTACCCATTCTGAGTATATATTCCTTCAAAACCAGGCAAATATGGAATTAAAATTTGGGTAATATGTGAAACATCTTATGTCTGGAAAATGCAAATCTACACTGGAAAAATCTCAGAATAAGGGAGATTGACAAATCAAGGTCCAAGATTTATTGAAGACCTAGTAAAAGAACTTGAAAATACTGGTCACAATATAACTTGTGATAATTTTTTAACAAGTCTAGGATTGGTTCGAAAGCTGCTTAGCAAGAAAACTACTTTAGCTGGAACAATTAGAAAGAACAAAGTTGAACTTTCAAGTGCTTTCACAAATGGAAAAGAAAGAGAAATCAACAGCACAATATTTGGATTTCAAAAGGATTCTATGATCATATCTTATTGTCCCAAGGAAAATTATGGAGTCACACTTGTGAGTACAATGCACTCTCAGCCTTCAATTGATTCAAAAAGTGCTGAAAAGAAACCTGAAGTTATTACATGTTACAACAAAGCATAAGCTGGTAAGGACATACACTTGATAAAGAATGACTCAAAGATAGCCTATGGTGATATTCTACAACATGATTGATATAAGTGCAGTGAATGCTTTCATTGTTGCTAAACAGCTTCACTTGCACAGTTTCAAGGATAAAAGAAAACAGTGCCTGATTCAGTTAGGAAAGGAACTTGCTGGAGTCAATGCTAAACAATCTTCTAGTTCTGCTAACATCTCTCAACCAAACAAGAAAAGAAGACGATCTTCAACTTCATTTGAGATTCCTCAGCCAAAGGAAAAGGAAGATGTTCTTTGCGTGGCCCAAAAGAAAGATAGGAAAACTCGTACAACATATAAGAATTTTACTATCCATGTTGCCAAGAACATTCCAATGTTGTCTGCATTCACTGCCATAAAGAGCTGTAATTCTGTAGTTTTGTAATTTTTAAAATTTATAAAATATTCTGTAAGCTGTAATTTGTTATTAAAATTTGTGAGAAACAGTAATTCTTCATTCACCTGATAGCATACATATTGTAGCTAAGAAATAGTGATAGTTTGAATAAAATTTAATTAAATGAAAAATATTGGGTCCATTGAACTCAGTAATTAGTGACATGCATTTTCTCTGGTAGACCAAAAGTTAATACAGTTAAGTGGTTGAGTTTGCTGAAGATTTATATCTGGTTTTGAAGACACATGTATTGTAAGTTATCACAGAAAAAAAATTATATTCAGAGAAATGTTGCACAACAGATAATCTCTCCACAGGTGTTCCCTTCTCTTGTTAAACTCTTCCTTAGACAACATCACAATGTCACCTTGTGTTTAGTCGCATGCTGGGAAGAAATATGAACAGTTCAAAGACCTAGATTTTTATTCCCAACAGAAAGGTGTATACTTTATATTCTTTTATTAACCCTTTTGATACCAACCCATCTAAGATCAACTTGGGTTCTGGGATACAAAGCTCATATTTTTAAGTAATCAAGACTAAAATCTTCCATTCAAATTTCATGTTAATTTATATTTTCTACATCAACTTACTAATGACAAGGTTATTTTACTAATGTCTTTATAATTTTTGAAATTTAATTCAACAAAGGCAATATATTTTAATGTGTGTATGTAATTTATTTCCTGTCTTATATGAAAATATATCAGGCCAAGGGGAAATATTACCTTACTTGGAAACTGATGAGGATTAATAACAGGTAGGGTATTCAGCCATAGGAAATCTACCTCAACAAATTCCACCTAACTCAGATCAATATAGAAACACGGATGTTAAAATGATGATGATGATGTTGGTAATATATATATGATAACTTGTGGTGTATGATATTTTGCGGCACATTTATCCATAGTGTTGTTGTTGTTGTTAGTGTTATTATTATCATCATCATTATTATGTATATGTGATATTTTTGGATATAAGATATTGTATGTGCATATTTCAAAATATTAAGAATTTTTGTATGTGTATAATATATTATCATATGTATAAGATATGTTTTGAAATGTGTATGAAATCATCATCATCGTCATCATTTTAAAATAAATTTTTCCATGCTTGCATGAGTCAAACAGAATTGACTGTAGCAGATGTCCTTTCCATCATCAACTATCACCTGTTTGCAACCAAGGCAGTGTTTTCCCCCCGGCTGGACGTTTTCACGGAAGATTGGAAATGAAAAGCACACACATACACAACAGGCTTTGATCATCTTGGGACTATAACAGAATATACTTGCCCAGGGTACCACGCAGTGAGACTGAACCCCAAGATTAAGTAGTTGGGAATGGAATCTACTTTTATGGAATATATATGTTTCATATGTATATGATATTTCATGTTATGTATACATTATGTGTATATATTTTGCAGGCATACTTTGACCAGAAGGCTCTAGAGTGAAAATCTTTTGTACCAAAAACTAAAACAAGTGCTGCTTGTTATACAATACTAGGATAATGTACCAATATTTGTATAATTCCCAGCACTTTAATTTCATCAACGAATGGGCTTCAGAGCTTCAACTTTCTGATCACACATCCTCTACTAATAGGATTTTAATTGGGAGAGCTTGTGGACTTGTGACCAGCTTAATGTGAGGTGAGTAGCACAAATGAAAATACTTGTAATTGTTTATGTATCTTGAATAATAAAATAATGTAATAGGCACTATTGCATGGTATACATACGTAGGTATCAATACTTTGCTGAGGGGGTCCGATAATATTGAAACATTTGAAGTTGTCCACCCTTGATATCAAAGAACAGAGACTCACTTTCTTCTCTTACATATCTCAATTTAATTGTTCTTGGATTGAAATTTTCAGAGGTTTCTCCCTTGCTCCTTCTGAAAACAATTTTTATTCATACTAATGACTTTTCTTTTCATAAGAGTTATAATTTCAATTAATTAAAAATCACTTTGCAGCTTGCCACATAATGAATAATTGTTTGCCCTTAACTGTATGCTTCTTATGCAGAAAGCAACATTAGGAAAGTTTCCAATATCATGTGTTTATAAACACTATTGGTAAATGTGATATACAACTGAATATTATATAAAGTAGTAAGGAAACAGTAGCATATGATTGTATGATACTTGTATTCTAACAGTCATATTTTTCTTTTTCTTTTCCTGTCACTTCATTGTTCATGGCTCTGTGCCACTATTTTCACACTCAACACCATGTGGTAGTGGTACTGAGTGCTAAAAAAAAAAACAATCACAAGGATATTAACAGCTTAGCTCATTGACTCGTACATATATATATATATATATATATATATAGTATTATAAATATTAATAAATTATAGTAATTTTTTAAAACTGATTTATCAAATAGATTTTTCTCACTTTGTATAAAACCACAAGTGAGAAGGTTTATTTTTGGGGCAATTGTTTTTACAGTTGATAAAACAATGATGATGATTCCTTTCCTGTAAAGTACCAGTGGGGAGAGAGAGAGTGTGTGTGTGTGTGTATGTATGTGTGTGTGTGTGTGTGTGTGTGTGAGGAATGTCATGGCTACATCAGAAACTAAACTTACAACTCACTTCAATAGCACATCAAGGCATGTAATTTATTTATCAAAATACATAATTTTATCAAAACTTTATTTCTCTGGACATATTGTACTGATATAGTGCATTTTAAAAAATATACGGCTGTAACTATAATGTTATTTTGAAGTGAAAAGTGCAAACTAATGTTTAAATCATGTAGTGATTGACTTGTCCAAGTTGAAGCACTATCTGGTAGCTTGTTTATTATATTTAAGGATTACAAAGTTTCTTGAGCACCTCATTTATGAGGCTCATTCACTTGAAGTCGGCACGGGTTCAAAAGACTCAACTGAGGACAACAATATTGTCAGTGTATGCATTTAACAGCTATACATCATGATGGACTATATAGAGGTAATGGCTTACTCCTCCTCATAAGCCTTAACCCACAACAAACTGGTAGATTTAAGAAAATCCTTCATAAGTTCTTTAAAGACTTGGAGTTTTCTTACTGTAAAATAACTTAAAGCTCTGAACATTTTAGAAACCTTTCAAGAAAAACAGAAAAAAGTTCAGATGCATACATAAATCCACTGATAACCCAGAAAGCATATTCATTTAGGTTCTTGAACCTTTCATCTAATAAGGTAGTACCTGAAATTTCAACATTTTATAATACTGTGAAATTTCAACATTTTATAATATTGCACTAAAGAATAGAAACTGCAAAGACAGAATGAATTAAAATACACAAACCAAACTATTTGACACAAAAAATTACCATCTGGTTTAATCCACCAATCAACCCACAATGGTTCACCATCATAGCTTTTCTTTTCTTTAAATTTCTATTAAAACACTCCCCTCCAAATCATAGATATCACAAGTTAATCGACAAGCACAAATAAAAATATCATTCTCTATGACTTAAAAAAAAAAACAGTAAGGAGTCTAGTTCTAGCAATTTTAATCTGATACCTTGTTCTACTAATTGCAGTTGCATGAATCCTTCAGCCTATCCTTTAAACAGAAACTGTTTTCTATCAAAGAACCTAGTATATGACTACAGTAGTCACTATTGCAACACACACATCCAACTTCATGTACTACAAATTCTCCCATACATCTAATAACCAGTTCTTTGTGTAGCTATTTATGGTCTTTGAAATCAAGCAACATCCCCAGTTTTATCAATTGGAAAACACACATTTCCAGCCTTTCTAAGCCTATAATAGACTGTTATATACTTCTGAACCCTTTCAAATTCCCTACTCTAAAACAAACCACCTTACCTGTAACACTGAGTTGGTCTCCCTTCATACAAACACAAAATCTTCAAATAAATTGCATCTCTTCTAATTCAGCTAGACCTACAGCCTATAATCCTAATTTCTTCATGTTAAGTCTTCCCACATTCCACCAACCTTGTGTCTTACCTTCCACTCATCCTTGATATATGCATGTTGATTACATGATTTTATGGCAAAGGTTGCATGTATGTCTATTCTCTCATTTGTATGCCTACAACTAAATGCTTATATGTGTAAATATAGGTGTGTGCACTTGTATAAGTGAAGGCATACATTTCTACATGAACTAATATTTGCAGTGGTTTGGGATAAGCAAATGAATATGTATCTGTGTCTGTAAATACATGTTTGCACTTACATGTATGTGTGTGCATATATGTATGTGTACATATGCACATGCAATAAAGACATGACTATGTTCAAGTTTGATCTTTTTATTAAAGATTTCTTTTTGTATTTTCTTTTTTAGCTCTTTATATTCAGTTTCAAACAAATGTGTTCCGAAATCCATTAGTTTTCTCAGACCTTCCCTGTTTCATTCTCAAAGCAAAATGATGGCAATAATGCTGTGTTGTTTGTAGTAGGTTGGAAAGGATGGCAGAAATACTTTTATAACTGATAAAATCACCAACGCTGGGTTTAAAAATCATTTAATGGTCAATCCTGGTAGAATTCATGATGTATTTTACATATGTTTTATCTGTGTGTTTAAAACCTAATAACTTTCCATGGTCCATAATCTCCAAGAAAGACTTGCCAACACTATAAAGTACAAACTGGATAGGTACAGTATACAGTCATCTGATAAGTTCTTTGAAATTCTACTGGAAACTGAGAAAGTTGGAAAAATTTCCCTCATGAACATCAAAAGTTTATCAATGTCCACTTATGGAAATTATAAACATAATTATGGATGACATATACATACACTATACAATAAAACCACCTGTTATTGCATGAAACATAAGTTTCTATTGGCCTGCATATGAAGTTCTCTTCAGCTATCTTCAAGGTAATCTATACATCTAGAAGGATAGAGTGGTATTGGATTTTAAATTCATATCTGCATTCAAGGCATTCTACATGGCTAGCACAGAAAACAAAGTTGTTCCCATTAAGTACATTAGTGATATATTTATTATAACAGGTACAGACAAACAGATTGATAGGCTTAAATATGAACTTCAAAAAGCTCTATCCTTAAATTTTTGATCCAGCATAGCTCCAACATATATTCAGACTCTATCACTGCTTCATTCTTATATAAAGTGACAAAGAAATAAAGAACAATATATAAAGCACTTCAGTTTATATAAAATACATGAAAAAATGCTTATGTAAACATGGTAACAGTGAATGCCCCCATAAATATAAAATCTGTTGACAAATCTCTTTTTAGTTAAGTTTTTAAATTTACATACACAAAAGAAACCTTTAGCATAAAACAAACACTAGCTAATAATGGGTAATAATGAATAATTAATGACCCAAGCCATAAAATAATAACAAATCTCCCCACACTGTTACAACAGATGCAACATCTATTAAAAATACACAAACCACATCCTATACTGCTAAAAACTAATTCAATCTGGTTATAAAATGGATAAATATGTCATTAGAAAACTATTATACCTCTACATACATGTGTATTTTATTTGTACATATAATATATTATATAGCTCAACAAATTCTGTCTAATCATTGAAGCATAGGAAAGTTAAAGTTAAAACAATAGCATTGATGACAATATGTTTGTGTGTGTATGTATATATATATATATATATATATATATATGCATATACAAGAGATGTAGTGGAATCACAAACAGGCTAACAGAGAAAGCATGCTTTGTATATAGCATATGCAATGGGAGCAATAACCACCAAGAACACTGATTTACTTAAATACTAGGTTGGCTCACAAGTAGTGGATAGTTTTAAATACCTAAGTGACATAATTAGCAGTGGAGGTGGTTGCTCCAAAAGTACAAAAGCTGGGGTAGAACTGGTTGGAAAATTTCTTGGATCTACTACTTTTGCTGGCAACAGAGTCCTTCCTCCTTGAAAGTGAAGAGGAATATGTAATATTTGTGTTCAAAATGCAATGCTGCATGAAATACAAAGATGTTCTGTCAACCATTTTGGCATCACTTATTTGGCGTTGTTGATTCAATGCTGACTTATTTGACATCAACCATTTTAATATGTATATATTTCTGTGCATGCGTGCATGCATTTGCCTCCAGTACCAAAAAGTACTATCACTAAAACAGGCTGAATGTCTAGTCAGCTGCCAAGTTATCTGCCTCAAATCAGCTACACTAAGTCATCTCAAGTGGTGGTGGTGGTGGGGGGGGGGGTTGTAGATACAGCACACATAGAGCATGAGGAAATTGAGAGATGTATAGTGGTTGAGGAGCAGAGATAATTTAGTGGCTCAATGGATGTGTGTGATCAATGTTAAGAGTGGACAGAGAGAACAGTATTAATGAATGGAGTATAA
Source organism: Octopus bimaculoides (assembly GCF_046866305.1). Classification (NCBI taxonomy): domain Eukaryota; kingdom Metazoa; phylum Mollusca; class Cephalopoda; order Octopoda; family Octopodidae; genus Octopus; species Octopus bimaculoides. Next base: position 94,789,763 of record NC_142929.1, read on the forward strand.
TTAATAAATAAAAAGGTTTTGAGGAGTAAAATAAGTGGAAGAGCTTAGTTAGGGAGATGATGAGTGCTGGGAATGCTTTGAAGAGGAAATTAAGCAAAAGGCCCACTTGTGCACGTATATACATACATCGCACTTCCCGGACTTTGTTTTACCAAGGTAGGTGAGTCTTCTTGAGAACAACATTTCACCAGTCATCCCCATCCTTTGTCATTTCTGAGTTTCAAGGTCCTGAGATCAACCTTCATCACTCTGTCCCATGTCTTCTTGGCTCTTCTTGAACTTTCTCCAACCTAGTCTTGCTTTTACTACTATACTTTCAGAGCAAATACCTGCATTGCTAATTACATATCCTTGGTAACAAAAGCAATCAGTTACTTCTAGTGGGCCACCCAAGCATTTAAAAAAAAAAATCTATTTCTAGTGTACTTATTGTATGTTTTGCTCCAGACATGACAAGAAAATCTGGAATCAAAGGGCCTCAAAGTTTAGGATCCTGCAACTGTCAGGGAAATAGCCTTGCTTCATATGCAGAAAAGGAGGGGATAGAAATTCAATATGGTGTACCCAATGCACATTATAGATGCAGATGATGTGCAGTGGAATCAAAGGTATGTTAAAAGAGAGGGCAGACTACCTGTGGCACATGCACAGAAGCAATAAACTTTTAAGAGCACAAGGAAAGCAAATGCCCCCAAATTTTCAGGAGGAACATTTGAGGTGGTAAATAACTTTTATTTAGGTAACTTAATGAGCAGTGGTGGAGGATGGTCAGAATAATATAGTAGCCAGAGTAAGAACAGGTGGAAGAAAGTTCGGGGAGGTATTACTTTTGTTGGTAGCAAAAGGTTTATTCCTCAGACTGAAAATCTGAATTATGCTTGCATACAAACTGCAATACTATATTGTAATGAGATATGTGTTCTGAATGCACAGGGTCTGCAAAGGCTAGAAAGAAAAGAATTAAGCATGCTCTATTGAATGTTCAATGCCAGTGTGCATGATTGGAGTACAAATGTGTTTAGAGAAAAACTAAGTATAAAAGGAATAAGATGTAGTGTACAAGACAGATGTTAGGCATATTGGTGAGGATAACTATATAAAGAAGTGCCAATGGCTCACAGTAGAGGGGTTCACAGAAAGAGGAAGACACAGAAAGATAGGGTGTGAGATGGAGAAGGTAGATCTCAGGATTTTCAGTCTCACTGAAGAGATGACAAAGGACCAGAATGACTAGCAATGCTTGAGAAGACCCATCCAACCATGTTAGAAGGTTGTGTCCAGGGCTCTCAAAGTGTAATGTACATGCATACTATGCACACAACTGTGTCCCCTTCATTCCACCCAGACCTGAGCCACTTCCTATTGACATTCATTCCTCGTTCTTACCATTGACACCCGTTACCCACCTTTGTTAGTATCCATCTTTTACACTTGCCCCTTCACAATATCTAACATCACCCTTCATTACCCTATCAATCTCCTCTTCATCACTCTCTTATCTACTGTATTATTCTGCTGGTGTAAGAAATGAAAGCAAAATCTGCTACTCTACCATGTCACCTTCTCTGCACTGCTAGTCACTACTCAATCTCTTCTGTGCTTCACCCAACCAGCATCCAACACTCCTTTTTATTGTACTCCACCCTTGTTCACCATTCACCATGTACATCCCTTATTTACATCTGACTGCCTCCACATCTTGTTTTATATTCACTTCACTCTACTCCCACATTCTTACTTCCTTGCTTACCAACCTTTCTGATTTTTCAGTATGCATGTTCTTGTCTTTTTATCTCTTGGTCATGTTACATGTAGGTACATTCTGGTACCTCATCATTCAATATTTACCTTTGTTTGGGTTCCATTCCAGCCTCAATGATCCACCTACGTAAAATGCAGGGTAGACGTGAATCTTCTCAACACCTTGCTTAATGTGACCTCTCTGTCTCCTATCCACCATCTGTTTAGTTTTTCAAATTACAAGGTGACCTCATAAGTGCTGGTGTCACAAAAAATGCACTCAATACATTTCATTAAGTAGCTTGCCTTATGAAGGGCTGTAGAAGTCATACAAAAACTGGAACACTGGAAAAGTACATAGTTTTCTGACTTGCTGGATTCCACCAAAACCTCCAAGCCTTGCCAGCATGGAAAGTGGACATAAAATGATAATCCTGATATATTTTACATGTGTGTGTGTGTGTGTGTGTGTCATTTGTGTATTTTTCATGCTGGCATGCATTAGATGATGAGCCAGAGGACTGTACCAAGCTACACTGTCTGCTTTGGTTGGATGCCCTTTCTAACACCAACCATTGTACAATGGGTACTGGGTGCTTTTTCATGTGACACCAGCAGCAGCAAGGTAACCAAATAACTTGAAACATAAGACCCCTCATTCAAGGGGGATAGCATTGAAGAAGGTGGCTTTGTGTCAGATGAGGGATTAGAGTATGAGAGATGAATAGAAACAGATGTCTTTAAGTAGAGGAGATACATGGCTATGAAAAAGGAGAAGAGAAAGAGAGAGATGGTGAAGATCTATTGGGGCACACCCTCAAGTGAAAAGAAGGGATATATAAGTGAAGTGGTACAAAGGACTGGATCAAGTAAGAGGGCTGGAAAATTTACAAAAGGAGAGTGAGAGATAACGGAGAGGAGAATGCAGTAAATGAACACAGGTGAAGGGAATAAGTGTTAAGAATATCACTCCCTTTGTTGTCGGGAAGCGAAACAAGCTGTGTGCAGGTAAGTTTACTAAAGTGGGTGAGTGGGAGATAGGGTAGGGGAATGCAGTGAGTGGTGAACATGGGTGAAGCAGGGAATACTAGAAAGATGAATTGTAGTGGAGAGAGACACAGATGTGAATGGCATGCCTTTAGGGCCACATGTTTTCTTAAAGGTACAGGTCTTCCAAAGCACAGCAAATAACCAATCCTTTCTTCTGTCAGACTCAATGTCAAAGGGTCATTTTTCATTACTTTATCCTATGTCTTCCACAGTCTTTTTGTGTTTGTGTACACATATGTCTATATATATGTATATAGAGAAAAATATATCAGAAATATATCTGTACATACAGAAATATATCTGTATTCTTTTACTGATTTCAGCCAGTGACTGTGGCCATGCTGGGGCACAACCATTAGTGTTAACGATTACTTGTTTCAAACTCATTTCCCAGCTGTCTTTCCAGAATTGGTTCCAGTGAAGCAGTGAGTTGGACAAAACTGCCCTTCTTTGAGCTTCTTGCTTGTTGGTACGTCTAGATTCTCAAATAAAATTTTGTCTAAATGTTCTGTGAGCACATCCACAATTATACTTTATAGATTTCTGAGGCTTTTTGGAAACATCGGAAAGCTGTGAGCTATTGAACCTTAAGCCATTACATTATTGGGCTCTTACTTTAGCTGGAGAGGGCAGGATCTTTAGTACTATGCAATGGCACCCAGTTTGGTGGCTGGTATAGTTTTCTATCCCCACACTGGATATTAAGCCATCTAGGATTATCCATATATATATCATCATTATCATCATCGTTTGACATCTGTTTTCCATGCTGGCGTAGGTTGGATGGTTTGACTGAGGACTGGCAAGCCAGTAGGCTGCATCAGGCTCCTATCTGATCTGGTAAGGGTTCTACAGCTGGATGCCCTTCCTAACACCAACCACTCCAAGAGTGTAGTGGGTGCTTTTTACATGCCATTGGCATGGGAGCTAGTCACGTGGCACTAGCATTGGCCACGACTACAATTTTACTTGACTCAACAGGTTTTCTTTAGCACAGCACATCAAGGGTACTTGTAAATGGGCTGGTTATGCAACACTGGTATTCAAGGGTACTTTTAAATGGGCTGGTTATGCAACACTGGTATTCAAGGGTACTTTTAAGTGGGCTGGTTATGCAGCACTGGTATTGGCCACAGTAGCAATCTCACTTTAATTGCTGGTTCTTCTCAGTCACAACATATCTCCAAAGGTCTCTGTCTCCTGTCTTTACCTCTGTGAGGCCCAACGTTCAAAGGTCATGCTTTATCACTTCATCCCAGGTCTTCCCAGGTCTACCTCTTCCACAGATTCCTTCCACTGTTAGGGTATTACACTTCTTCACACAGCTGTCTTCATCCATACACAGCACATGGCCGCAGTCATCTCTCTTGCACACCACATCTGATGCTTCTTATATCCAACTTTTCTCTCAGAGCACTTACACTCTGTCGTGTGTGCACACTGACATTACACATCCAGCAGATCATACTAGCTTCATTTCTTTCAAGCCTATGCATGTCCTCAGCAGTCATGGCCCATGTTTCACTGCCATGTAGTATGGTTGCTTGCACACAAGCATCATACAGTCTATCGGGTCATCCCATAAGTTCTGTCCAATTTTACCTCTTTTAAAATTGAATGAAATTTAATAGTATTTTATAATGTCTAATGGAATTAAATATTATTTTTATGCATTTGTGTACATTTAAACTAATCAAAATATTATTTTACAGAATAATAGAATTAAAATTTCTTTGATTAAAACCCTTTCTAACATGGAAGTATCCAAAGAACATTTAAGGCACATAATGCTTTATGAGTACAAGAAAGGAAACTCTGCAGCTGAAGCAACTCGAAACATACACTCAGTTTATGGGAAAGGATGCTTGAATGAAAGAACTTGCAGAAGATGGTATGCAAAATTCAGAAGTGGATATTTCAGCCTTGAAGATGAAGATCGAACAGGACATCCAGTTGAGTTTGATAAGCTCCTTGAGGCATTACTTGAAGAAAATCCTGCATTATCAGTTGAAGAATTGGCAAGAAAGCTTAATTCAAACCATACAACTGTTCATCGTCATCTTCAACGACTTGGAAAGGTTCCTAAACTTGGGAAATGGGTGCCTCATGAATTGTCTGAAAGCAACCGCAAATCCTAAGTTGACATCTGCTCTTCTCTCCATTCTCACGAACTCATTTCACTCTTTTTGGATAGACTTGTGACTGGTAACAAAAAATGGACCTTCTATCAAAATGTTAAATATTGTAAACAGTGACTTGGTAAAAGGGAAAAAGCTCAACCACAACCAGGAAGGGAACTTCATAGAAAAATGGTTCTTCTCTCTATCTGGTGGGATTGCAAATCAGTAATTCACTTTGAATTGTTACCACCTAATGCAACATTCAATGTTCAAGTCTACTGTCAGCAATTAGAGCATTTGAACCAAGCTTTGAAGAAAAAAAGACCTGCTTTAGTGAATCAAAAAGGAGTGATGTTTCATCAGGACAATGAGCGACCCCACACTGCAAAGATCATATCACAGAAGATCAAAGAGCTTGGTTGGGAAAAAATTCCTCATCTACCTTATTCTCCCGACTTCACTCCTTCAGACTACCATTTGTTTCGTAGTTTACAGAATCATTTGGGGGACATAACTTTTGCAAGCCAGGAGGAGGTTGAAACTGACATTTCAGAGTTCTTTGCTTTGAAACCAAAAGAGTTTTACATTGATGGGATTAAAAAGCTTGTAAATAGATGGATGGAAGTCAGATAATCAGGGAAATTACATTGATGATTAAATTTCAATTAAATATAACATTTGATCACTTGTTTTCTTTATTTAAAATTCGGACAGAACTTATCGGATGACCTGATACCTTTCACTCTGAGTGAGAGGCCCTTAGTTACCAGCAGCGGTAGGAGCTTTGTAAACTTTGCCCAGGCTATTCTTATTCTAGTGGTTACACTCTCCAAGCATCCACCCCCACTACAGACTTGGTCACCTAGGTAGCTGAAGCTATCAACTACTTCTAGTTTCTTCCCCTGGCATGTGATGGAATCTGTTTTCTGTATATTTTCGGTGTTTACTGCCCCTATGTATCTGCCACACACAAAAACTATCTTCCTGGTTAACCTTCCTTTGATTATTGCTGCACCTCTTATGTGTCCATACATATGCCTTCTCTAAAGATTGAGGAGGGCCATGTACCTGAAGGGGTTTGTGATTTGTCTGCCTTCCTACTTACTAGGACTTTGGTTTTTGCTAGATTGACTCTAAGGCCCTTCAATTCTAGACCTTACTTTCACACCTGAAACTTCATAGCTAGTTCTGGTAGTGACTCAGCTATTAGAGCAAGGTCATCAGCATAGAAGAGCTCCCAGGGGCAGCCTGTCTTAATTTCCTTTGTTATTGCCTGGAGGACTATGATGAATAAGAGGGGGCTGAGGACTTCTACCCAGAATTCCTCTCTATATTCATTGCCAACTCTCACCTAACTGACAGCATCCATATATATATATATATATATATATATATATATATATAATCACAGCATATCTTTTATGTCATCACCCTAGATAACTGAGTCTCTGTTCTTTTAGCATCGCGTAGTAATTCATCTGTTACACTGTAGCTCATCTGTTAGGGTAGTGGCATTAGATTGCCTCAAGTTCCACAGTTAATTTGACACTCTGTGGTGGCCATTACTGGGAACAGTAACCCAAATGACTGAGAATGAATGTTCTGCACAGGGACGATAGGGTTTCCTTTTTCAGTGATCTGAATAATCTCAGAATCCAACAAGTCAGTTACCAGCACATGGGTGCCATCTTATTAATATGCTAATGGAATCGTAAATCATTACTCACATAAATCTATATTTATGTGAGTTGTGTGTGTTTGTGTGTATGAATATATATATATATATATATATATATATATATATATATATCTGTAAAAATATGTGACACTTATTTGATAGCCATGATAAAACTCCGAGTTTTGGATGCCAGGGCAGATACGTGATAAGCGTGCCGACCTGCGCGTCCAAGAGCAGAGGAGGAATCTGCCGGCACCCGAAGCTACGCAGCTTGCACCTGTTATGAGTGAGAGTCAGCCCGCAGTCCCGGACTTGCAGCATCCGAAACTCGGAGTTTTATCATGGCTACCGAATAAGTGTCACACATTTTTACAGATAGATTCCTCTATTTACATAATATCGAGGTCTCTTTGTTTGTTTTGTTGTCTTTTCTATCAATATATATACATATCATCATCATCATCATTGTTTAACATCCGTTTTCCGTGCTGGCATGGGTTGGACGGTTAATAGATATGTATATTCATACACACATATGTATATATAAGGTAGGTAGGTAGAGATATTGTGTGTGTATACATAGTGCATCAGCTCTTTGAGAATAAAATTTTAATTTCAGGTAAACATCATCATCATCATTTAGCTTCTGCTTTCCATGTTGGTATGGGTTAAATGGTTTGACTGAAACTGGTAAGCTGGAGAGCTGCACCAGGTTCCAATCTGATTTGGCATGGTTTTTATTGCTGGATGCCCTTCCTAATGCTAACCACTCCAAGTGTGTAATGGATGCTTTCTACATGCCATGGGCACGGGTGCCAGTTATGTGACACCAGCATCAGCCACAACTATGGTTTCGTTTGGCTTGACATGTCTTCTCAAGCATGGCATATTGCCAAAGATCTCAAAAATATTTATTAGAAAAACCAGTGTAAATTTTTATAAAATTTGCTATACATATTCTTGCACACACATACTAAAAAGCTATTCAATAAAACCATCGTCAACCTTAATTACTGCTTTGATACAGCTTCTAAAATAACTTAATGCATTGATCAAGTGATCTTTATTTATGTTGGCTATAGCATCTCCAGTGAGACGTTGAGCATGCTTTTTGGTCTCTCTCCTAATAACATCTAGCAGACATAGTAGTCCAGAGTCTTTAAATCAGAAGGGCTTGAATGTCAAATATTACGGGTGACATAATCATGAAAATTTTCAGCCAGTTACTCCTGGGTTGTGCAGGATGTGTGAGATGGTGCAGAAGATGGAATGCATTCAGCCTCCACTGCACAACTCTTTCAATCCAGGTATTGGCAACCATTTCCATTGTCTTGATGTAGGCTGCTGTATTGACCCTCTGACCTCATGGCAAAAGTAAGGAAATATGACCAAGCCCTCATTGCTCACAACTCCCAAGATCACCATAGATGATGGAAACTAGGTGTGCATAACATTGGGGTCTTTAGCAAAGCTGGCACAGACCCATCTGTCATTCTGTTCAGTTTTTGATCTTGAATGAAGTTCTTTTCATCTGAGAACCAGAACATGTCAGACTTCTTCGGGTGCTTGGGTTTCTTCAGCAAGTGATTCAACTAGATCAAAAGGTTCTCCTGGATCTTTTCAGACATGAATTCACCCCTTCTCATAACATAGGGTTTGTGCCTGATGTCTTCATGCACTGCATGTGCAATTGCTGACATTTATACATGGAGGTAATTCGCAATGGTCCTCGCTGACTTGCTTGGTTTCTCATTGATGATGTTCTGGCCTTCCTGAACAAACTCGACATTTTTGACTGTTTAACCACCAAGGATGTTTATTTGGCCATGGAAAACACATTCCCACTAGAGGCCAGGAGTTTTTTTTTGTTGATCTTAAACATGGAGAGCCTGACAACATTTAACAAGATTGCAAAGATTGCAATCTCAGAATCACTGTGCTTGGGAACTAAGGTGATGAGAACGGCATGCTTTTTTATTCTGCATTACATTTGAAACTTCTATGTTTAAGCTGAGAAAAAAGATAAACTATTTAAGCAAAGTTTGAGGCACCTATGGTTCTTAAGAGTTTTGTTCTCAAATAATTGATGCACCTTGTGTATATCTGTATATATACGTGTGTGTGTGTTATTGTCATGATCATCATTTAAACACCTTCTCTCCATGCTGGCAAAGGTTGGATGGTTTGACAGGAGGTGGCATGCCAGAGGAGATTGGAAGAAATGCCCAATTAAGTATATATATATATATATATATATATATATATATATATATATATAGTAGACTTACTTGCAAAATAGGACGTGTGCGTTCAATAATGTAATAATACAAAGAATATATATACATGTATACACACATATATGTACATACTTACATCTACATGTGTATATACATGCATATCAGGGTACAGGACGTTAGAACAATAAACTACAGACAACGGAACGAACACATAGGAAAACGGAAAGCCACTTGGAATATCCCTTCATCAGCTGTCTCTATTCTATCTAGACGTTTCGAAAAATATATATATATATATATATATATATATAGAGGGAGAGGGAGAGGGAGAGGATTAGGCTTCATATATATATAGAAATATACATACATATATGCACATATAGATATAAATACAGAAACTAAATATATTCAGAAGATCAACACGTGTACAAACTAGTTATTTATATATATTGACAGATAAACTTACTTTTACATGGAGTATGTAAGATACAAAAAACTAAGGAGAGAATGTGCATGTGCAAAAAGTCAGGATATGGAACCAGTAGATAGCTGCAAAAAGACATTACCATAATACTGGCTTCCTTCATTAGGAGGGGAAATTGGCAGATAGCAGTTCATATTTGACATGAGAGGTTTAAAGGTTGGATGGGAGAAGAGGAAGATAGGAGTAAAAGGCAGGGAGAAGGAGGATGCAGGCATCTTAGGGAGTAGTGGAGGAGAAACAAGAAGAGGTAAGAAATACAAGGTGGGGAGAGGAACGGGAAGTGAATAGTCAGAGGATTGAATGGTATCTCTTTTGCAACTGTATCAGTTTATGATGATATTGTTATGCTCATATTTGTGTATGACATCTTGTGTAACTTGACTAACTAGTCAGATGGTAATCATGTACCCTACCTCAGTGGATATTTTGAACATCTCTGCAACTATCCCTGATGAGCTGGCAGCTTTCCCTCCCTTCATGTCCTTGATTGCCATATTTACCATGCTACTGTCAACTTGAATTGCCAGTACCTTTGTACGGTCAGCATCAGGTGGATCCTCCTTATCTGCACATTCTCCGTGTTCAACAATCTCTCATAATAGCACTTCCATGCTACTATCTTGTTTTCCATACTGATGGCAAGTGTGCCTTCATCATTACAAATATACTTCTTACCAATAACATCTTGGCTCTCACTCACATACTTTCAATCCTCAATACTTCTGATCCTCATGTTGCAAGGCATGAACAAATCTCTACTTCTCTGCTTTACCATTAGTCAAGTATACCTGTTGCCTAGCTGCTCTTCTGGCCATTTGGTAATACTCCCTACTATAACCTTCCTTCCAAGTTTTCCAAGCCTTTACTGCCTTGTCAACTGCATCATTCCACCTCATGTAACTTTTGGCTTCATCAGGACTTTGCTTCAATCACACCTCTGTTCTGTAGACTTGAGGGAGTTATTTTGTAGCAGTTCTTAGTTTTCATCTACACTACAAGTATCTAAATCAACTTCCCTGAAGTCAAGTGTGTCAATTAGACTGCAGGATCTTTTAGTTTCCATATCTATCTTCTCCTTGGCATCATTTGTTTCAGTATCTGTTTAGCTTTAACTTAGAAGTCAGTTACCACTAATCTATGTTATATATTGCATTGTTTGCTCAGAAGGGCTTTTGACATATACAGTAGCTCATCTGTCTTTTTTTCCGGTGAGAAAGTAATTTATTTGACTTATGTGTATGCCAGATTGGTAATTGATAGGTTATTAGTTGGATTTCTAAAGTGTGTGTTGCAAAATGTTAGATCATTTGTATCACAGAACTTCAGACACTTTATACCATCCTCATTTCTTGTACCACATCTATGCATGTTGTGGAAGCTATTAGTGTGTTGGCCATCATGACTGTTGAATTTACTATCAATCATTGTTGAGGTAATTTGTAGAAGGATCTCAAAGAAGCTATCCTATTGTACTTCTGTTAATCATGCCTATGCAAAGATATCTGTTACTGTTGAGTTGCTTATAACAAGTCTCATTTTAGTTATTATGTTGCATACCTTGACTACTTCAATTAGGTTTTTCATTTCTTGGCTAACAGTATGCCTACCAACCCCTATTATCACTAATACTCCTTCAGAAGAATTTGTATCACTTTCCCTTGCCTGTGAAGTGTTTGCATAAGGATCCTTTCTATCTTGACTCTTGCTCACAGTATACATTCACTTGTCTCTGCTCCAGCATTTCTGGAATCTCACCAGATTTATCTTTCATCGTACCAACGTTTGTGGTTGCAGCTCCTAAGTTTTGGAATCCACAGAAAGAGGATGGGAAGGCTGTTTGATGGTTGTTCCATTACTGTATGAACACTCTACACCTGTGGGGAATATGAATGGTTGCACCATGGTTTGACAGCCCTTGGCAGATTTACACACATTATTATATGTGTCATTGCATTCATTTTATCATCATTCATTTATTCTTCACACTTAAGCCTCTACCTCAAAAGGTATAGTTTGCAACTATTATTGATAAATAAATAATAACTAATAAGTATTCTTAATTTTGTTAACATTTCTGCTCTCATGGGTGTTTGCTATACCTTTTTATTACTGTCATTGATAAGATACTGATATAAATGAGGAGACTAGGAAGGGACAGAAGAAAGATTTCTGGTATAAGTATGAGTGCATCATAAGCAAATGAGCTGCAAACTTTCACAAGAGAGATGTAAAATTCAAATTTCCATAAGAGAAATTAACATTGATATTAAGTGAACAGCAAGGGACTACACTCACATGGGAGGAAGAAATATCAATCTGCAGACAGACCATATTAGTGCTTCAAAATTTCATAAAAGGGACGGGATGTTCTAATTTTCATGAGAGATGAAATGATGATATATATTAGCATTGTACCTTGTTTAGCAAGTGATATGATCTGTTGCCATGTGTTGAAACTGAAGCAATTACATCATGGAAGAGCCATTTTAGCCATTTAAAACACACAAAAACCCTGTTAAATTTACTTTTCAATTATTCCATAAGGTGTCAAAAATTTTTTTTTTATTTTGTTTTTTGTTTTTCAGATATTCACAGCATTAGAACCATGGTTGTACATGCAGTTGGTGTCAGTCTTAAAGCCACTTTAAAGAACTACATATTTAAATTTGACAAGAAACTTTATAAAGAAATGAAAGGTGGTGTGATCGGAGTTGCAATTGCCAGAGATGTCACCAACCTTTGTATGGTGTGGTGGATAGGCAATTTAGACAGTAATTTCCTAGCTGTATTGTTAATCTACCACTATTCTCTTGATATATTTATGGAATTAAACTTTTTAAAATGACTCTTCTCATTGACAACCATGTGAATGAAGAAAACACATGTACTATACATGGCATAAGAAATTTTATTCATAATAAAATAAAGTCACTATTGACTATCCTTGTGTGCATCTCAATAAAATTGTAACTCTTCTGGACACTTAGTTAAGGATAGAAAATATCATTTTCAGAGGAACACCCAAAATATGCATTCTCAACCCACATTATGGAAAACTTATGGAAAATCCTTCAGTAATCAGAAAAGACTCTAATTTGTTGTAAACCACCAAAATGAACAATTTTTGATAGATTCATTAAATTCATTATCAGTAAGTTCTTCACTCTTGACAATGACACCTATAAAAATGGTTACAATATATATGATACAAAATTACATTCAACTACAAAGGGACTTCTATGATATGCTGTATTTTTTAATACAGTGTACCATAAAAGTCTCAAGAAGGAACACATGCTAACATCCCTCAAACATACATAGACGAGAAAGTTCATAATATTAATGAGAATCTGAGCGCAATAAGACTGCTATACTAAAAAGGATGCTTCTTCTATTATTTACCAATATGCTTTAGATAAACATAATGGTTTTGTTGAAAGATAGCATTTTTATATATCCTTGTAATATAGCACTAAGACATGTAAATGAATCAATAAGCATATGAGAATACAAGTCAGTCTCAATAGTAAGTTGAACGGAGTAACACCAATCAATGTGCCACACATGACATATATCTTTCCTCACCTCTCATAGATTAGTTTTATACATATTTAAATTTATATGTGCAGGTGTGTATATAAGCAGATCGTCATCGTTTAACGTCCGCTTTCCATGCTAGCATGGGTTGGACGATTTGACTGAGGGCTGGTGGACCAGGTGGCTACACCAGGCTCCAATCTGATTTGGCATAGTTTCTACAGCTGGAAGCTCTTCCTAGTGCCAACCACTCAGAGAGTGTAGTGGGTGCTTTTACGTGCCACCGGCACAAAGGCCAGTTAGGCGGTACTGGCAATGGCAACGCTCAAAATGGTGTATTTTACGTGCCACCTGCACAGGAGCCAGTTCATCGGCACTGGCAACGATCTCGCTTGAATGTCTTACTGGCAATGGCCACGCTCTAAATGGTGTATTTTACGTGTCACCTGCACAGGAGCCAGTCCATCAGCACATCAACATTCCTTTTACATAGGCATTTTACCCACATTTAAAATAAAATTTAATCTATAGAGCAACTATCTAATTTCTGTAGAAGTGAACAACGAAAAAGAAATATACAAAAATAACGAATATTTATATGACACAAAAATGTATTGGTAAAAATCATCAAAATAAAAGAAAGAAGAAAACAAAAGGGAGGAAAAAAAAAGGAGGAATGACAAAAGAAGAGTACCTGGAAGTGACTAATGATAACCAATATCAAGGGGTCAAGGTCAACAACAGAACCATAAATCACTTCATCAAGACAAAAAAAACTAAAACAAATTCTGAGGCATATAACAGCTTGCCATTAACTAAATTTCACAGTTGAAGTTGCACTCTCTCAAAAATCAGGTAACAGTTGTGCAATAAAAATTTTGACACCTCAAGAAATAAATGGAAAGTGAATTTAACAGTTTTTTGTGTATTTTTAAATGTCTAAAATACAGTTTTCATGATGTGGTTGTTATACTAATTATATATATATATATATATATATATATACATACACATACATATATATTTATATACATATGTGTGTGTTGTGTGTGTATATATATATATATATATATTCATTTAAAGTGCATAATACATAGTCTATTGACTGTTTTTACTTTCGCTGGACCACTGGTGGTAAATAAAATTTCTAAAATTTTTTTGCTACCCTATAATTTATTAATATATATATATATATATGTATATATATATATATATATATATCCCACCAAATGTGTTCAGTGCTACTTTCTTTTGCTTGTTCACTCACTAGTGTGTGTAATGTATGTATATATATATATGCATATATACATACATGTTGTTTTGTATACATATATAATATACACATATAACTATACATATTATTATTATCACATCACTATCATTTTAACACACATTTTCCATACTGGCCTGAGTTGGATTGTTTGACAGAATCCAGTGAACCAGAAGACTAAATAGAGTTTAATGCCAACCACTTTACTGAGTAATTATTTTGTGACACCAGCACTTGTGAGGGTTCCAAGTAACCTGAAAAGCAAAGAAAAAAAGAAACCCTTTTAACTAAGCACAGTTGAAATTGAGGGTAGGGTTGGCTTTCTGCCAGGTGTTAAGAGGCTAAAGTTTCATAGAGGGACAGTTACTGGTATCTTGCTATAGATGAGTACATTGCTGCATTGCATTATATAGAAGCGGGTGGGAGTAGCTGGAAAGGAGATGAAGATGCTGGCGACAAGATGTTAAAGCATACTCTCAAGGTACAAAATGGGAATAAGAGTGACCATAGACTAAGGTTGGAGATGGGTAATGGAAAGTGCATAGGAGTGTGAGAGGAAGACGATAGCTGGTTAGAGATGTGGATGAGGTAATATACCAGAGTGAAGGGCTGGTTGAGCATGAAGGGGGAAAGTAAAAGAAATAGCTCCGGAAAGAGGAGGTGATAAGTGGCAGTTCAGGAAGGATGGGGAGCAGCAATAATAGACTTGTAGCTTGATCAGAAAATAAGAGAATGATGTGCAGGGTGGGAGAGTGGGAGAAATAAAGAGAGCAAGAGATGTTAAGACAGACATAAAGGTCACAAATTCATGCTAGTACCTGCAGTGAGCAGGGAATCAGTGGTGAGGGGTCGTTGACAGCAGGTAGAAGAGGATGTTGAAAATGATAGCAGGTATGAGAGAGTGTATTGAAGATGAAGTTCGGGGGAGAAGAATAACTGGTGATCAGTGGAAAATAAAGTGAGAAGAGATGCTTTGAGAATGAGGGTTGGAAAGTGGTTCAGGGAGATGGGGAGGCAATTAATAGCACAAAGAGGGGAATGAAATATGTGGAGATTTTGTTTTCATGTGTAGTGCCATAGTGAGAAAAGAGATGGAGAGATGGATATTACAAAGATGAGAGGTGGGAAAAAGCACTGATTAAGTACATCTTAAGATGCTGAACCTTATGAAAATGACAAAGGACCAAGGTAATTGCAACTTGCTGTGCTCAAGAAGACATGTCCATCACAGCAGAAATGACATCCTAAAACCACCTTGGTTTTGCTTGGCCCTCTCCTCTCTCAGCTCCAATTACCTCACACCCCAACCCCCAAACATATCTCATTATCATCCCTGCCTACATTAAATATCCCCAGCACTTCATGATGACACAAATAACAACTTTAAGTTCTTGAAAATCGTCTGTTCATTGGGGAACTAGTAACACTATCCTGCAGTTTGAGTAAATTCAAATTGCTTGAAAACTGCAGGATCTTGAGGCTAAAATTGTTCAAAAACTGGAGAATCTTGATGATCTGTACATGAGAAAATCCAGAGATAATCACACATGCAGTCCATCTGATAGAATAAGTGCCAGGCCTTAAAAAACCCCAGAAAATATTAGTTCGATCATCATTATCATCATCATCATCATCATTGTTTAGCATCCGATTTCCATGCTAGCATGGATTGGATGGTTCAACCGGGGTCTGGGAAGCCAGGAGGCTGTACCAGGCTCCAATCTGATCTGGCAGTGTTTCTACAGCTGGATGCCCTTCTTAACACCAACCACTCCGTGAGTGTAGTGGGTGCTTTTTACATGCTACCAGCACAGGGGCCAGAGGAGGCTGGCAGCAGCCAGAATTGGTTGGTACTTTTTATGTGCCACCAGCACAGAAGCCAATCAAGGCAGCGCTGACATCGGCCACATTTGGATGGTGCTTTTTACATGCCACCAGCACGGGTATTACAACTACAATTTCCATTTGATATTTATTTTGATGTTGATGTACTTGACTCTATAGATCTCCTCAAGCACAGCAGGACACCCTACGATCCAAGGTAAGCACAGCAGGTCATCCTACGATCCAAGCTACTTTTGAATGGGCTGGGGCTGGTTATGCGAAACTGGTGTAGGATACAGCTGTGAACTCACTTTATTTGTCGGGTCTTCTCAGTCACAGCATATCTCCAGAGGTCTCGGTCTTTCGTCATTGCCTCTGTGAGGCCCAACGTTTGATGGTCATGCTTCACCACTTCATCCCATGTCTTCCTGGGTCTACCTCTACCCCAAATTCCTTCAACTGTTTGGGAGTGGCACTTCTTCACACATCTCTCTTCATATTTGATTAAAAATTCTTCAAGGCAGTGCTCCAGCATGGCTGCAGTCTAATGCAGACTTAACCCTTTAACATTTAAACCAGCCATATCTGACCAAAATAATCTACCCATTTTGTGTTCAAACCAAACAGATCCAGCCTCTTACACCTATCACACAATCACAACATCAAAATCTTGAATCTATGAGATAATGCACGATGAATTCAAAACAATGTGAATAAATAAGCACTATATTTGACAAAGCAATCTAAATGCTAAAACGTTAAACAAGTAAAAGATAAAAGATATATATATCTTTTATCCAGCCAGCTGCCATGCTTGATCGCTAAATCCACAAGTTTTTTTCTATTTTCTCTTATTCTTTTCTGTTGAAGAGCATAGGCTCGAAACATAAAAGACTATTTCACTTTCCTGAGCATCAAACTAATACACTTGCTTGTTGTTCATACACCTGTCTTCGTCTTTTGTTTTTCTGTAAATTTCAACTATATATATATTACATACACACACATATATCTCTGTGTGTGTATATACTCATTTAGAGAATTAGTGTACAGACATTGAAGAATAAGTCCACAGTAACTAGGAGCTCAATTAATTACAGGAGGTAAATCTCCAAAAGATTATTACATTGCAGTGAATCTAAGTTGGATTGACTTATATGTATATACATAATAATTTAAAATACTCTTTAAGAGCAACATAGTAAAGTAGAGAAGTATAAATTTCACTTTTACTTTATACTTTAATGGTGTTTAACTGCTGTTCCATTAAGATAAACACCACCAAATGTATGAATACATAACTATGGTACATAATTAATTTAAATCAAATTAATTTGAAAATGATTTTTACCCAAACCATCAAGAATGGTCTGTTATGTTAATCATAAAACTATTACTTGTTTTGATTCATTGCGGCAGATGTTCAAGAGCAATAAACACTAAGAACACACAGGAAATAAATTTTTTCACATTTAGTGATTGGCACTTCTTTATGCAGCTGTTCTCTTTTCTTTCTCTGGATAATTTATTATTTGATATCATATATCATAGTTGTGGGTATTGTCAATGTCATGTAACAGGCACCCATGCTGGTGGCATGTAAAAAGCACCTTTCAAGTGTTGTGCTTCATGAAGGCAATGTGGTTGATGCTGGTGTCAAGGAAGTAGCAACCATGCTGGTGACACATAAAAAGTACTTTTCATGTGCTGAGACTCATGGAGGGAATGACAAATAACAGAGACCTTTGGCAATATGCTGTGCTTGAAAAGGAAAATCCATCAAGCCAAGTGAAATTGTAGTCATGGCAGATACTGGTACCACGCAACTGGTACCCATACCGGTGACACGTGAAAGCACCCATTTCTCTCAGAGTGGTTGGTGTTAGGAAGGGCATTCAACCATAGAAATCATGCCAAATCAGACAGGAATCTGGTGCAGCCCCTCAGCTTACCAGCCCTGGTCAAACCATTCAACCCATGCCAGCATGGACAATGAACCTTAAATGTGGATGATGATGATGATGATATATCATCCTGGGTATGACATTAAACTGCATATTGTGGTAAGGTTTCAGTTCAGGAGTTCTGGACCAGTGGGGGTCATGTAATCACTTTATTACCATTACTCCCTTATCTGATCTGATCCAAAATGGTAGTACATGTCAGGGTCCCATCTATGAGTTAAACAGATTTCCCAGGAGTGTAGAAAGTTGCTTTTATTTTCAACAAAGCCATGGTGAAGGCACCTCTTCTAGGAGAAAGATACTTTGACATAAAACTTGCAGTCAAACTAGTACCAGTCTTCTTGTAATGTTTGTCATTGGAACCTTGTACTATATTTTTGCCACTCTCTCGGTGACTGAGAGAGTGGCAAAAATATGCAAGCTTTGTCACTTAAATCCAATGATGTACAGATCACTTGCTATATTGTGAGTTATCTATTAGTAGACAAGATGAGACAATCATCATCATATATATATATATATATATATATATATATATATGTGTGTATATATATGTACAGAGAGAGAGAAACATGTATATATGTATGTATAAACAATAAATTAAATAGAGAGATACACTTGACAATATAATAATTTATATTATAATATAACATAATATACTATAAATATAATATAAGATAAGATAACATGAAAAATTATTAAAAAAAACAAAAAACCAACAATTTGTTTCAACTCATACATTTTTTTGATATGTTATATTATATTTATGCCATATTATATTATATTATGTTATTTATTTCTATTATAACAGTATATTATGTTATAATATAGATAAACTATGGGATTATCAATTGTATCTTTCTATTTAATTTATTGTTTGTAATTTGAATTATACCCATATTTATGTGGTATTCAACTGAATTGAACGTTTTACATACCCCTTGAAAGGAACTTTTTTCCTTAGTTTGTTACTTTATATGTATGTATGTATATATATATATATATATATATAAATATATAGACAAATATGTTTTTGTGTATGTGTATATATATATGTATATATATATATATATATTTGCAGGAGATTTTTAGGATAAGGTTTTTATGATATATTTATTTTCTAGAGGGTATGAATTACATTTTTTATTATTGAATTATTTAATAGTGGCTTTTCTCTAAATTTTATATATATATATATATATACATATATATATATACGTGCATCATCATCATCATCGTTTAACGTCCGCTTTCCATGCTAGCATGGGTTGGACGATTTGACTGAAGACTGTTGAACCGGATGGCTGCACCAGACTCCAATCTGATCTGGCAGAGTTTCTACAGCTGGATGCCCTTCCAAACGTCAACCACTCCGAGAGTGTAGAAGGTGGTTTTATGTGCCACCGGCACGAAGGCCAGTCAGGCAGTACTCACAATGGCCACATTCAAAATGGTGTATTTTATGTGCCACCTGCACAAGAGCCAGTCCAGCAGCACTGGCAACAATGTCGCTCGGATGTCTTTTCACGTGCCACCAACACAAGTGCCAGAAAGGCGATGCTAGTAACAATCACTCTCAAATGGTGCTATTTACGTGCCACAGGTACGGAAGCCAGACAGCTGTTCTGGCAACAATCACACTCAGACAGTGCTCTTAGCGCTCCACTGGTACAGGTGCCATCACAATTTCGCTTTCACTTGCCCCAACAGGTCTTCGCAAGCTGAGTTTAGTGTCCAATGAAGGAGACGTTGGCATGGGTGCCAGTCGTTGAATTTAGTTTGATTTCAATTTCATTTGTCTCAACTGGTCTTCGCAAGCAGAGTTTAGTGTCCAATGAAGGAAAGGTACACATAAGTGGGCTGGCTACACCCCTGGCAGAGGCCTTGGATTATGGTGTCACTTGGCTTGCCGGGTCTTCTCATGCACAGCATATTTCCAAAGGTCTCGGTCAGAAGTCATTGCCTCGGTGAGGCCTAATGTTCGAAGGTCGTGCTTCACCACTCATCCCAGGTCTTCCTGGGTCTACCTCTTCCACAGGTTCATATAACCACTAGGGTGTGGCACTTTTTTACACTGCTATCCTCATCCATTCTCGCCATATGACCATACCAGCGCAATCATATATGCATATATATGTATGTATGTATGTATGTATATATATATATGTGTGTATAATAATAATAATATTAGGGACAAAATCCAAAATTACAGGTAAAAACTCAATTAAAATCAATTTATAAAAAATTAAAATTAAATTGAGCTTTACAGATTAAAATATATATAAATATATAGTTTTAGGGAAAAGACCCAAATTTCATGAACTCATCGATGAAAATCCACTATCACATATAGAAAAATTAATAATTAAAAGCACAATAAATGAGTATAATATAA
>NC_142929.1:94812561-94825061 GCF_046866305.1 Octopus bimaculoides
CATGTGCAGGACTGCTGTCAGTCAGATGTTTTTACATATCACTGGTCACAATTCACTTTGCATCATTTTAGCCTTTGAATGACGCCACCCTGCTGGCTAGGTGAGCAGGCCGACATTGCCCTCTGATCAAAAAGGGGACTGGTTCAACATGAAACGTCTTGCTCAAGAACACAACCAGGATTTGAATCCGTTATTTGGCAGTTGTATGTCTAACAGTCTAACCACCAGGTCATGTGCCTTCACACACACAGATGTATAATATATATAATACATGCATACATCATCATCATCATCATTTAACGTCTGTTTTCCATGCTAGCATGGGTTGGACGATTTGACTGAGGACTGGCAAACCAGATGGCTACACCAGACTCCAATCTGATCTGGAAGAGTTTCTACAGCTGGATGCCCTTCCTAACGCCAACCACTCCAAGAGTGTAGTAGGTGCTTTTTACGTGCCACCGGCACTACATATTCTTTTATTCTTTTACTTGTTTCAGTCATTTGACTGTAGCCATGCTGGACCACTGCCTTGAAAGGTTTTAGCTGAAGAAATCGACTCCAGTCCTTATTTTTATTTTTTAAGCCTAGCACTTATTGTCAGTCTGTTTATCAAACTGCTAAGTTACGGGGACATAAACACACCAACAACAGTTGTCAAGTGCTGATACAGGGACAAACACAGACACAAAGAGACATACACATGTCCCTGTAACTTAGCAGTTCAGCAAAAGACTGATAGAATAAGTGCTAGACTTAAAAATAAAAAGTCCTGGGGTTGATTTGTTCAACTAAAACCCTACAAGGTGGTGTCCCAGCATGGCTATGGTCAAATGACTGAAACAAGTAAAAGATAAAATATATATATATATATATATATATATATATATATATATATATATATATATATATATATATATATATATATACATTGGGTACTCTCCTGCACAACCTGATTAACTATATGGATGACTAGGCCTTATTCCACTCTGCCCAATATTTAGCCATCTCAGCTGTAATTCCTGATGGACCAAGAACAGGGGAAACAAATCTGTTACAATAAAATATAACTGTGTACTCTAGAAATGAAAAATCAAAATAATTGGGAAGGGCCTGTAGGACAATTAATGGAAAAGACAAAAGAGACAATATACAGACATGGATGAAACCATTTCATCAGCTAATTTTTTATTGTTATAATTTCAGTGATGGAAAGAGTTAGTATTGCTTGTCAAGAAAGTACCAGGATAAAAATAAATCAAAACAAAATCGAATCTAATAAGTGGACATACGACTTATATATATCCTATGCAGCCTGAGTCAGATTCTGAATGTCTGGTGGACTGGATTGCTAACAATGAGGTCCTGACTCTCACACATCCCCCTGATCTTACTGAAACACTGATGCCTCCACTCTTTAGGCCATATAAGCCATATATCAGATTGAGAAATCCCAAAAGATCTGCTGTATGATGAACTGTTCTCTGGCAAGGGAACATGAAGACAACCCTGCTTTCATTGCAAACAGTTCTGCAATAGAAATATGATGTCAATTTACAGGAACATTAAAGGTGGAAGATCGTTACTGATGATCACTCTCACTTGAGACTAGAACTATAAAAGTGTTTAAAATAATAGAAGAGGCAGAGATGGAAAAACAGCACCTTCAAAGACATTTGCTGTAGCTGAGGCTGTCCCTCATATATAGGTCTCTATAGTCATATCAGATGCTTCTCTGCCAACAAGACCAAAGTAAAACATTCCAGGTACAGATCCAGTGGTCTTGTAGGACAAAACAGATGCCCCCAGTATATATATGTATGTATGTATATATGTATATGTATGTATCTAACTGGCACCTATGTCAGTGGCATGTAAAAAACACTCACTACATTCTTGGAGTGGTTGACATTAAGAAGGGTATCCAGCTGCAGAAACCATGCCAAATCAGATTGGCAGCTTACTAGCTTTCCTTGTAAGCCATTTGAGGTAGGGCAATTGTTTTGGCCAGTTTTTCCCGGCACAAAACAGAATTTCATGCAAGCATGTTGTTCCTTCATTTATGCCATCACTAAAAGCCAAGTATAAGGGTTTATCTTTGGCTAGGTATTTCTCCTGCAGTTGCCGTACCAGGAATATAGCATCAGTAGTGCTTCTACCTGGCACAAAACCGAACTGCATCTAAGCAAACTCTCTCCCTAGTTAGTTGGGCTATGACCCTCTCCATGACCTTCATCACTTGATACAGCAGTTTGATACCTTTGTAGCAGTTGACTGTGGTGCTGCTACTCCAGTCATTAGGTATGACTCCATCATGAACTACCTGGTTTACAATATAGGTGACTAGGCCATAGCCACACCACCAGATGTTTTAAGCATCTCAGCAGTGATTCCTGATGGGCCGGGGGCTTTTCCTGGCTTCATACCCTTAATTGCTTTATCTACCAGGGTGCTATCTATTCGGATAGCTGGTCCCTCTACTGGGTCAACATTTGGCAGGCTCTCCTCCTCCCATTCATTCTCCACATTCAGCAGTCTTTCATAATGGCTTCTCCAAGCCTCTTTCTTTTCCAAATCCTTAAAAGCAAGTTCACCACCATTCATGCAGACACATTCCTCTCCTGTGACATCACAATTTTCTCTCACACACTGTCTTGCAATCTGAAATACTTCAGTTCTTTGGTCCTCACATCGCTGGACAAGACAAGGCATAAATAATGGTCATTACATATTTCTTTATCGTAGTAAAACAAGCACACACACACACATACACATATATATTTATATCTTATACACACAAACACACACACACATACACATATATATTTATATCTTATACACACAAACACACACTCACATACATGTATACATGGTTGTGTGGCTAAGAAGATCATTTCCTAGCCATTTAGTTTCAGCTTCAATCCCATTGTGTCACCTTGAGTAAGTGTCTTCTACTATAGCTTCAGGTCCAACAACAAAGCCTTGTGAATGGATTTGGTAGAAGGAAACTGAACGAAGATTGCCATATACAATGTATGAAATGATGCACATATATGTGTGTGTATGTGTGTTGGTCTGTTTGTATCTCTTTGTCTTGCATTGTGTGGTAATTGTAAATGAGCCTCACTGTCATATGAGCAGTGGCTTTCATTTCCCATCTTCCATGAAGACATGTCCAGCCACGGGGAAATTGTGCCTTGCTGGTAAAAAGTGATGGTTGGCAACAGGAATGACATTTGACTGCAGAAAATCTGGTTCAATGAATTTTGTCCAATCAATGCAGTCATGGAACAGTGAACATTAAATCAATGATGATGATGATGATGATGGTGATATCTTCTCATGCATGGCAATATATCATGCCATCAAGCCAAGTGAAATTGTAATCATGGCTGATGCCAGTATCATGTAACTCAGGGGTTTTCAAACTGTGGTCCGCGGACAAGACAGGGGGTCTGTAGACAGCAAATACTTTTTATGGGCAATTTGATTCTATATATGTTTTTTAATCGAAATCTTTTAATTGACAGTAAACCTATTTGTTAAATACTGCTAAATAAATAAATGTAAAAATATATGTTATTTTAAGCAAATATTTATGTATAAATTTCATAAGCGTTTATAAGGGGTCCCTAAAGTAAAGCCTGAAATATTAAGGGGTCCGCAAGTCAAAAAGTTTGAAAACCCCTGATGTAACTGACACCTATACCAGTGGCACATAAAAGCAACCATTACACATTTGGACTGGTTGGCATTAAGAAGGGTATCCAGCTGTAGAAACTAAATGGTCAAGGTTTTTTTAAAAAATGATGAGCTTGCATTTACTGAAATATCAGTATCAAATTCTCCAAGGAAACTTCGTAACTTTTTTGCAATTATACTGAACATGTATCAACTTGGTAGTCTCCAATAGCTTTGGATGAAACATCATGAGGACATGGCTGAGGACTTAAAGTATGCTGTTCAACAGACAAACCCAAATATCAATATTCGGTTTTCTGAAACAATTTTTAACCAAGCACTGATTGAAATTGAGGATCAAGTTTTCACTATGGGAGGCAAAAATTTGCAAGAGTCTGACTTTGGACTGCCAAAACCAAACTGTCAAATTAGTGATTTAACTTCAAGAGGCATAGCAAGAGACAAATTATGACAGGGTTGCATTTGTGAACAAACATGAACCTAAACTTCTTCCAGAACAACACTGTGCATATGATCAAATTTTTCGTTTATTATTATTATTATTATTATTATTATTATTATTATTTGTTTTATATTATGAATTCAGAATTAATTTCCCAATTGAAGAATAAATTGTATCATAATTGAAAAATAAATTGAATTTAGAATAACAAATTTCTATACAACATACTTTGCTTCTTTTTTCCAATATATAAGGAGCAATTTCATTCCTGGGCAATGCTGGGTACCTCTGCTAGTATGTGTGTATATATATATATATATATATATATATATATATATATATATATATATATATATATATATATCTGTAAATAATATGTGACAATTATTCGGTAGCCATGTTTTGGATGTCAGGGCAGAAACCCACGCTGCCATCTCTTCAGTCATCTGGCCATCGAAAAAATGGTATGAAAATGACTGTTAAAGAAAAGGAAATTACTGTGTGATTGACTGCTATTAAGACAAAAGAGCTATTAGAATGACCGCTAAGTAAGGGGAGGGAGTAAAAATGCCTATAGTATTCGCATAAGTGCACCGATCCATATATATATTTTTTTTTTGGTGAATGTGTGGGTGAGCATATGTGTGTTTCAAGTGAGGGTGGATGAGTATATACATATAGGCGCATGTACGTGGGTGTACGGGTGCGCATGTGTATGTATGGATTGGTGCGCTTACGCGAATACTATGGACATTTTTACTCCCTTACCTTTACTCCTTCCCCTCACTTAGTGGTCATTCTAATAGATCTTTTGTCTTAATAACGATTTTCATAGCATTTTTTCGATGGCCAGATAACTGAATAGATGGTGGCGTGGGTTTCTGCTCCAACATCCAAAACTCGGAGTTTTGTCATGGCTACTGAATAATTGTCACATATTATTTACAGATAAATTCCTCTATTTACATAATATCTAGGTCTCTTTCTTTCTTTTGTTGTCTTACCTTTTCTATCAATATATATCATCATCATCATCATCATCGTTTAACGTCTGCTTTCCATCTTAGCATGGGTTGGACGATTTGACTGAGGACTGGTGAACCAGAAGGCTACACCAGGCTCCAATCTGATTTAGCAGAGTTTCTACAGCTGGATGCCCTTCCTAACGCCAACCACTCCGAAAGTGTAGTGGGTGCTTTTATGTGCCACCGGCACAAAGGCCAGTCAGGAGGTACTGGCAATGGCCACGCTCAAAATGGTGTATTTTACATGCCACCTGCACAGGAACCAGTCCAGCGGTACTGGCAATGAGCTTGCTCGAATGTCTTTTCACGTGCCACTGGCACAAGTGCCACGAAGGCGACGCTGGTAACGATCACACTCAAATGGTGCTATTTACGTGCCACCGGCACGGAAGCCAGACAGCTGGTGCTCTGGCAATTATCACACTCGGACAGTGCTCTTAGTGATCTTCTGGTACAGGTGCCATATACATATGTATAGGTGAAGGAACAAACATGAAAATTACAACAGGGAAATCAAGATACAATAGAATTTAAGATATTAGTTAGAGAAATGATAAGAAAAGCGTTTCAAAGTTTCAGGCGTGGCCCTTCATCTGAAGGAAACAACAGAAAAAAACAAAAAACTGAATACCTTATTGGGATAGAGATAAAAAGAAGTCCGTGTGCCAATTTCAATTACATCACATGAGAAATGACTAGGAAGTGAGAAAGAGATAAGAACAAAGTTACAAAGAACATAAGAACACGGAAGAGTGGGAAAGTACAGATGGATGTGGAATGTGTAGATGTGTGTATATGCCTCTGTGTGTGTGTGAATGTTCAGTGTGTGTAGATTATTCTATGCCTATTTTTGTTGTATGAGTTTTGTGTAATTATGTGTATTGTGTTGGTGTGTATGAGTGTATGTGTATACATGTGTGTGTGTACAAGGCAATTAGAGATGGTGTGATGCATGTGTGTTTGTGGCTGTTGAATGTGTAGATGTGTTTATTTCGGGGTGTGTACCTGTTTGTTGTATTCTTTTAGATGTGTATAAGGTATTCTGACAGTGGTCTGGGTGACAATTGAGTGTATGTATATGACATCCATGACCATATGGACACATGTGTATATTTATCTTATATGTATGAGTATTTTGTAGCTGTTTAGAACATTAAGTTTATGTAGATTCCCAACTGTGACAGAAGGTTGGTGTAGTATATGTACATGTTGATGCAGGTGTGTGTGTTTTTGTGTACATTTGTTTGGATTGTGTGTGTTGTATAAATATGTTGCTTTAATGTGTATGTGAAGTGATTAGGGTTGGTGGGGTGTAGGTGCATACATACACTTACTTTCTCTCTCTTATCTGTATCTATCTATTTATATCTAACTATCTCTCTCTCGCTCTCTCTCTCTCTATCTGTATCTATCGATCTATATCTAACTATCTCTCTCTCTCTCACACACAAACACACACCTGACGGAGCCACTTCTATCATCACACATTACCTTCTCTTGTCTTTGTCCACCTCTCTAATTGCTCATCATTTCCCTACTATCTCCATTCAAATAACTGTTTTTGTCATCTTACTCTTGCTCCTTTCCATTCTAGCACTTCTACCGACAGTGTATTAAGCACCACTGCCTTTGCTGATACCATGACAAATAACTTCCCTAGCAAATTTTCTGGAGTGGTTGGTAAGCATGTAGAGGAAAACTAG
The DNA here is from genome assembly GCF_046866305.1 of Octopus bimaculoides. Lineage (NCBI taxonomy): Eukaryota > Metazoa > Mollusca > Cephalopoda > Octopoda > Octopodidae > Octopus > Octopus bimaculoides. The sequence goes on from NC_142929.1 coordinate 94,819,434, forward strand.
AGATGAGAGATTCTTTTACTTCTGTTTCATCAAGGACATCTTTAGTGCTGGTGCCACAAGAAAATGCACCCAGTGACTTCTGTAAAGTGGTTGATAACAGAAAGAACATCCAGTCATAGAAATTAATCCAAAATGACACAAAGTAGCACCAGTCTATAAGAGCAGTGGATACCAATAAGAACTGGCTCAATCCCTGACAACCCATCAAATCTATACCAGCATGGGAAGCAGATGTAAAATGATGATCATGGTGGTGATGGTGATATGTGTATTTTAGCATAAATGTATGTGAATGTTGATCTTCCACTCTTGTCACTGCTTGAGTGGAAAGGTGATGATGCTAATATCCCTTGCTAACATTATAACTAGTCACTTTGCACATTTCTAGACCTCTGGAATTAAAAAGTCCTAATTCGAAAATCAGGTGAGGGTTGACCACATGAAGAGCTGTCTGTAAAATCCTGTCTTGAATAATTCTGTCCAGCCCATGTTGGCATTGAAATATGAATGTTTAACAAATGAATGACATATAAATGAACTTCAACTGTGTCCATTTATATATGTGGTTCCCAACCAGGGTCCATATGGCCCCTGAGGGTCAATATAAGACTTCTGGGGGTCCACACAACAAAATAGTAAATTTAGGATCCACAATAGTATTTTAAGGACCCCTGAGAAGTTTTGTTTCAGATGTATGTATTGGTATATATTGCAAGAAACAGCTAAGTTTCTTTGTCTAACATTTTACATAGTTCAACTTACACAAGTTAATGTGTGAAAAATAAAATAAGAATTTTGAAGAAGTGGCTTTAAAACTAGTTTTTAAACATCAAATGGCTATGGGGATCACCAAAATAAAATAGTACTCAAAGGGGTCTATAGATAAAAAGTGGTTGAGAACTGTTTACATCAGTGGTTCTCAACCATTTTTTGCCTGTGGACCCTTTTTATTCCTATTTGACTCTACTGGACCCCAGTAGCCTTTTGAAGTTTAAAAAAAAATCCCATTATAATTTTATAATTAAATATTACTAGCAAACTTACCCATCTACGATGGGTGAAAAGAGCAGGGTGCAAATCAAGACAGTTTAAGTTGTAATGTACTTACTTTAATTCATTATATTTCATAGTGCCAAACTATATTTGTTGTTGGCCCTCCGTTGCTTACGACGTCGAGGGTTCCAGTTGATCCAATCAACGGAACAGCCTGCTCGTGAAATTAACGTGCAAGTGGCTGAGCATTTCACAGACACGTGTACCCTTAACGTAGTTCTCGGGGATATTCAGCGTGACACAGTGTGACAAGGCTGACCCTTTGAATTACAGGCACAACAGAAACAGGAAGTAAGAGTGAGAGAAAGTTGTGGTGAAAGAGTAAAGCAGGGTTTGCCACCATCCCCTGCCGGAGCCTTGTGGAGCTTTAGGTGTTTTCGCTCAATAAACACTCACAATGTCCAGTCTGGGAATCGAAACCGCAATCCTATGACCGCGAGTCCGCTGCCCTAACCAGTGGGCCATTGCGCCATTGCGCCTCCACGCCAAACTATATAGTGTACCTTATTGAACAATATATATGTAAAGATAGGAGAGTATTATAGTTCGCTTGAAGCATTGTGTACTGTTTGTAAAGAATAAAATGCTTTAAATGGTACAACAATGCACTATAATACAAAAAAAGTGGACTATATACCTGTTGTAATTTAGTCATTCATAGTCTGATAATATTTCGGAATAAAATTCCTTCTTCAGATATTCTTAGATGGAGTCACTGCTATAATCGGTTTTCCATCAGCTTTTTTTTTTTTCAGAAGCGTCTCAGGAGTGGCCTCACAAAGCTCCTTCCGGAATTCCTCATGAGAAGTGTGTGACATTGGCCATGTCTCAGTCTCATGTGTGCTGGCACATCCATAGCGCTGCTTCTAAGTTATGTATTATATATGCAGCTTCCTTTTTTTCCATTCTTTTTTTTCTTGTTATAAACAATAAATGTGCATATTATCAAAAATGAACCTACACACATCCAGATGTAGCTAAATAATATATTGATTACCAACTTCTAGCCTGTTGTTAATTTGGGGTCCTAGTCTGTGTATGAGTGTAGCTTCCTTAATACTTAAATTACCCAAATTTCTTTCATTGGCCTCAATTGTGACTGTTATGCTTTTGTCGGTGTTCCGGCATCTGTCTAGATGCTTTCTGAAGGGGGAGGCTCTCGTGTTCAGATGTTCTTTGATGCGGATGTGTAACGGTCTTGTGCTACCCACATAAAACTTGTTGCATTTGTTATATGAGAGTTAAGCTCTTGCAAACAAATCAACACTTCATTTTCAATGCAAGGATTAAGCTGGTTGACATTATTCTGATGCATGAGATCATGTGCTAATTCAAGTTTCCACTCTTCCCAAAAGGATCAAGGATCAGGTGGCCTGCAATATATCAACATGATGGCAAAAAAACTCTCTAATGATGGCAAAAAAAAAACTCTCTATACACAACATTTACCCGTTGGCATAAATCTGTGTCATGGATGGGACAGTTTGTTAGTGTGCATTAATTGTTGTCCCTTGTTCATTTCTTTGTGAGGTGTCCTCTCAGAGAGGGGCCGGAGTAGGCTAGTTGTATGTCTAGCCCTTCTCTTCTTATAACTCTTTGAATGGCTTTATTTATCTTCTCGCTAAAATTAGGTATTTTAAGGAAGCATGTGTTGCTGGGTTTTCTATGTGTTCGGTGTGTTTGTCGTCTTGGGCACTTAAGCCAATTTACAATGGATCTAGGGTACCTGTTGGTTTTCAATATATCTAGGAAGCGTGTAGTGTAGGTCACCTTGTCCTCCGTTCTGCTGTACTTGCCCTGATGCATGCAAGTTCATTTCTGACATATCCTATTTTGGCACCGAGTGGAAGTGCTGAATTGTATTGGACAAACATATCTCTACTGGAAGAGAAGGACTAGACATACAACTAGCCTATTCCAGCTCCTCTCTGAGAGGACACCTTGCAAAGAAAAGAAACAAGAGACAACAATCAATGCACACTAACAAACCGTCCCATCTGTGACACAGATTTATGCCAACAGGTAAATGTTATGTATAGAATACAATGTAACAAATGCAACAAGTTCTATGTGGGTAGCACAACAAGACCATTACACATCCACATCAAAGAACATCTGAACAGATGCCGGAATACTGACAAAAGCATAACAGTCACAATTGAGGCCAATGAAAGAAATTTGGGTAATTTAAGAATTAAGGAAGCTCATACACAGACTAGGGCCCAAAATTAACAACAGGCTGCAGGTTAGTAATCAATATATTATTTAGCTACATCTGGATGTGTGTAGGTTCATCTTGATAGTATGCACATCTATTGTCTATAACAAAAAAAAAAAAAGAAAGGAGAAAAAAGAAGGGAAAAAAGGAAGTTGCATGTATAATACATAACTTAGAAGCAGCGCTACGGATGTGCTAGCACACACAAGACTGAGACATGGCCAACACTTCTCATAAGGAATTCCGGAAGGAGCTTCATGAGACCATTGCTGAGACGCTTCTGAAAAAAAAAAAAAGAAAGCTGTTGGAAAACCAATTATAGCAGCGACTCCATCTAAGAATATCTGAAGAAGGAATTTTATTCCGAAATATTATCAGACTATGGATGACTAAATTACAACAGGTATATAGTCCACTTTTTTTGTATTATAGTGCATTGTTGTACCATTCAAAACATTTTATTCTTTATACATGTAAACATTTACATAGCACATTCATGGTGTTATCTTTACAAAACCTCTTTGTAAACAATATTCACCATTTGTCCACAACTAAGTTTCAAATTAGCTGAATCCATTGCCCTACTCATCACGAAATGCAGCTGGCTGTGTGTGAACATGGGAGAAGGCAGAAACACACCGACGCAATCCAAAGTCTGGCCCTGAGACTTGTTGGCCATAAAGGAGGAGGCTAATTTGATAGGAAACTGCCTGCATCGTAATTGGAATGGAAACTGATTATCTGAAGGTATCAGAGGTATCCAAGGTATAAACAGACGGTTGCCAGTGTGAGGACCAGTTGCTATCACTGCTTTGATGACATGAGAGTTAAGCTCTTGCAGACGAATCAACACTTCATTTTCAATGCGAGGATTAAGCTGGTTGACATTATTCTGATGCATGAGATCACATGCTAATTCAAGTTTCCACTCTTCCCAAAAGGATCAAGAATCAGGTGATGGCAACATGATGGCAAAAAAACTCTCTAAGGGAATCACCAAAATGAATACTTGCAGCTTCTTCCATTGCATGGTGTATTTCTCGATCATCATGTATGAGCCCATGTCTTAGGCATGCTTCTTGAAATGTTGAATCATATGGACCCCAGTTGGGAACCACTGGTTTATATCAAGGCTTCTTATATATATACTGAACAAATAGGGTGTTTCCACACCTTTTCACCATAAGAGAAATATTTTCTCTCCAGTAACTGCAGTGAATCTGCCTTTTAGCAGTTGAAATATGTCACAAACATATTTTAAATAACCTAAACTTTGGATGTATATATATTGTGGAAGCACATGGTTTAGTGGTTAAGGGGTTTGGTTTATGACCATTAGATTATGATTTTAATTCCTGGACTATGTGATACATTGTGGTCCTGAGCAAAAGACTTTGTTTTATGTTGCTCCGGTCCACTCCATTGGCAAATATGAGTGTTCCTGAAATGGACTGGTGTCCCATTCAGAGGGAAGTATATATGCCAGAGAATTCAAGAAACCGAACCTATGAGTGAGTATGACCCAGGAAGGGGCTTTATCATTTCATATATATATATGACTGGCACCCATGCCAACCTTCCTTCATTGGACACTAAACTCAGCTTGTGAAGTCCTGTTGGGGCAAATGAGATCAAAACTGAACCAAATTTGATACTGGCACCCGTGCCAGTGGAGCGATAACAGCACCATCCGAGTGGGATCACTGCCAGAGCAGCGGTCTCGCTTCTGTGACGGTGGCATTTGAGCGCAATCATTTCCAGCTTTGCCTTACTGGTACTTGTGCCGGTGGCATGTGAACAAAACATTGGACTGACTTCTGTGCAGGTGGCACGTAAAAAACACCATTTGAGCATGGCCGTTGCCAGTACCGCTGGACTGGCCCTCATGCCGGTGGCACATAAGAAGCACCCACTACACTCTCGGAGTGGTTGGCGTTAGGAAGAGCATCCAGCTGTAGAAACTCTTCCAGATCAGTTTGGTGTCTGGTGTAGCCATCTGGTTTGCCAGTCCCCAGTCAAATCGTCCAACCCATGCTAGCATGGAAAGCGGACGTTAAATGATGATGATGATGATATATATTAAGGATACAAATGAATCATACTTAAATGATGGCACCAAGTTGGGTTGAATTAACTTGTAAACAGCACCTTTGATCGAATAAATATCTTGGGTATCGAAGTACATCCAGTGAAATATTCAGGTTATGTATACAGAGAATTTAACCCTTATGAGTATTTTAAAAGCCTTTGGGCAAATCCAAAAGTGTACTTTGTATTGATCATACAGTATTTGATATACTCCAGAATGTCCGATGGGTCGGGATTTCAGTGAGGTATATTATGAGTAAATAAATTAC
>NC_142929.1:94827561-94880061 GCF_046866305.1 Octopus bimaculoides
ATCAGTCTATTGCAACTGGCAACAAAACGGGAGAATTCCCGGTTTCGTGAGCCGAGGTGCAGTGACATTGCTGAAGAAAGACCCAAACAAGGGGAATTTTATAGATAATTTCAGGCCCATCACTCTGCTCAACGCAGATTTGAAAATTTTGGCCAAAGTAATAGCCGAGAGGTTGGCGCTTGTCATCGATAAACTGGTCGACAGGGCGCAAACATGCGCCGTGCCGGGCAGAAGTATCCATGACAACCTCCACCTCATGCGCTACATCATGGACAGGGTAGTTAAGGATCCTGGCATGGGTGGGGCGCTGATCAATTTAGATCAATCTAAAGCCTTCGATAGGGTCGACCATCGATACCTAGCGGCCGTCCTCAGGGCAGCTGGCTTTGGTCCCGTCTTCCGCGGTTGGATCGCTGCCTTGTATAGCGGCATCCGATCGGTAATACGGGTAAACGGTCACCTGTCAAAACCGTTCGACATCACGCGTTCGGTCCGTCAGGGATGTCCCTTGTCGGCGCTTCTGTATGTATTGACGATCGAACCACTACTGCGGAAGCTGGCGACACTGAGGGGTATCCCACGAGAGCTGGGTTGCGGGACGAGCGTGTCTGCATATGCGGACGATGTCACCGTCATAGTGTCGAGTGAAAAGCACGTCGAGATGCTAGGCGAGACACTTAAAGAATACGAAACGGTGACAGGAGCAAAAATTAACCCGGAAAAGTCAGTGGGTTTGTTACTCGGCACCTGGAGAAGCAAGCCCATACCGTCCAACAGTGACTCCGTAGTGGGACGCTGGACGGACGGACCGGTTAAACTGCTCGGGGTCTGGTTCAGTCCGGACCTCCAAATGGATAAGAACTGGGACGAGATCACCAGTAGAGTGATCAAACTCAGCCAAACATGGGCTGAGAGAAAGTTATCTCTAAAAGGCCGGGCGGAGGTGGCTAATGTGTATATCGCCTCAGTCATCGATTACCGCCTGACCGTCGTGCCTTGTCCCGATGCCACCATCACGAAACTAGAACGCATACTTTTCCGCTTTCTGTGGAAGGGTGGCGTTCCGATGGTGAGGCGATCCATTTGCTGTCAACAACCGTTACGTGGAGGACTGGGGATGCCGTGGTTAATGATGCGCAGACATGCGCTGAGACTGCGGCATCTCTGGAACTTCATTGACGACGGTGAACAGGTGTGGGCGCCGTTTGTGAGGCACGCCTTCCCGCAGCTCGTCTCACTCACCGAACTGCAAACATGGATCAGGAAGAGACCGAAACTGGGCGAATGGCACCGCGAGTGTCGCCAAGCTCTACAACAGCTCTGCCGTCCGGGATCAAACTTGTGCAACTTCCAAACGACCAATGCGTTCTATAGAGGACTAGTGGAGGGGAGGTCTGACGACACTCTCGGGGCAAACCTGGGTGTCGACGAGAAATTCTTAACCCGCCTTTTCAAGACGACGTTCGGGCCGGGGCCTATGGATAATTTCCAGAGATCCCTGGCTTGGCAATGCTATCGAGACGCACTACCAGTTCGAGAGAAGATCTACAGACACGGTTCGAAAACCACCGGACCGACCTGCCCGAGATGCGGTCAGAGCGACGAAACCGTTCTGCACGCACTCGTGCAGTGTCCAGATATTTCAGAGCTGTGGACCTTCGTCGAACGGCTGTTGTCGCGTGTGGGACGAGCCCACTTATCAGCCGAGTCTATCGTGAATATTGTTCCGCCACCTTCCTTTAAACGGGAAGGAAAAACGGTTTTTGTAACACTGATAGCTATGGCAAAAGAATGCGTGTGGTGGACGCGTTTGAAAGGTCTACAAACAAACACTTTCCTCTCTGGTCAATCCCTCGTCAACTTTTTCAAGTACCACTTGAAAAGGAGGATGAGGATAGAGAGGAAGGTGTTGTCGAATGAAAGTTTCAATAAAAAATGGGTAAATGTGGCAAGAATGGTAAGAATGAAAGACGACACCATTTTAAGCATAGACTTGTAACAAAAAGAGACAAAAGAGAGAAGGTACTTACTTTCATGTACCTTTAAATAAAAAAGCCTGAGGTGACCTTGGTCTTTTCCGTAGGCTTTTCTCTCCACGGATAAACCTAATCTGTTCCCCGTTTTTTTACATCGACTGTGATACACGATCCCTATTGATCGCCCCCTCCTCCCACGTTTTTTTTTTTTTTTTTTTTTTTTTTTCCCCGCGATCCCTTTTGATCCAAATCACCCCCCCCCCCCAAAAGCTCTACTTTGTAATTTGTCCATTTTCTGTATTTAGCCCTGTGTGGCTATAATAAAAAGATATCTATTTGCTTATACATCTTCCATTGTCTCCAAAGCCTCACCCCAAAAAAACAAAAAGACAAAACAATGTTCTGTTATAAACAAAACCCCCAAAACACCTGTTTTTATATAAATAAGCTAGATCTCTGTATTTTCACAGTTATGTTTGACAAGTTCGAAAGACGAACGAAAGCGCTAATCATCATCATCATCATCATCATCGTTTAACGTCCGCTTTCCATGCTAGCATGGGTTGGACGATTTGACTGAGGACTGGTGAAACCGGATGGCTACACCAGGCTCCAATCTAATATATGTACAAAATAAATGAAAGAAGTTATTCCAAAATTCTGACGAATTTTTTTTCAATATATATATATATATATATATATATATATATATATATAGAGAGAGAGAGAGAGAGAGAGAGAGAGAGAAATAGATAGATATACATATGTATGCATATATATAAATATTATAGGTAGCCTGTTAGCAATTCAAACCTAAATGCAAATTTGTAAAGATGGGTACTATTTTGTACCCTTGTTTATATATATATATATATATATATATATATATATATATGTATGTATATTAATAATTTAGAGACAAACCACCAAAATGCAATCCAAACAATAAAGGAAATCAGACACCATCAAGAAAAACGCACTCTTCAAAATACTGTTTTAAAAATCTATAAAATCCAAAAGAAAAGTTTATAATCCATAAAATATTAGATTAAAAATTTAATTCAATTTAGTAAATTTATTGATGGTGTCTGATCTCCTTCATTGTTTGGATTGCATCTTGGTGGTTCTTCTCTAAATTATTGATATATTTTTCATCATAAAATTCAATTTGGTATTCTTAAATTGAATATCCTTGTAAGTTTGGATTTTGACATTCCCTAATATTATAATATATATATGTATACAAATTTATTCATCATCATCATCATCATCAACATTCAGGTTCCATGCTGGTATGGGCTGGATAGTTTGACAGCAACTGCTGCTCGCAGCAGTGTATACTTTGGTGTGGTTTCTATGATTGGATGCCCTTCTTGGTGCCAGCAACTTTACAGAGTGTACGGGGTACCATTTTTATTCAGGATCACTTCATATATATATATATATATATATATATATATATATATATTTATATATGTATATATATATATATGTGTGTATACATATATATATATATATATATATATATATATATATATATATATATATTGTTGTATTTGGGGATGGTCATGTTGCCAGTTTAGTCAATAAAAACACATGCACTATATATTTGGTGTTAATTTGCTTCAGCTTTATTTTACATTACATTAATTGTATTTCAGCCAGAGTTCTTTCATCACACTTCTGTGACCTCATCAGTGGTCCTTTGCTTTCTTCTTTCCTATTTGTGTGTCTTTCCTTACTAACGATCAGCCATTTTGCATTTTGTATTCTTATTGTATGTGTTTTTATTTGCGCATGTGTTATTTCTTTACTACCCACAAGGGGCTACACACAGAGGGGACAAACAAGGACAGACAAACACGGATTAAGTCGATTATATCGACTCCAGTGCGTAACTGGTACTTATTTAATCGACCCCGAAAGGATGAAAGGCAAAGTCGACCTTGGCGAAATTTGAACTCAGAACGTAGCGGCAGACGAAATACGGCTAAGCATTCGCCCGGTGTGCTAACGTTTCTGCCAGCTCGCCGCCTTATTTGCGCATGTGTATCCCCCTATGTGTGTCAATCTTTAGTAAGTGCATGCGTGTATAAGGAGTGCCTGTATTATCTATATCCCCTGTTTATACACATTCGTTTAATTTGTTTTAATTTATTTGTTCATGTGTTTATACCTACTTGTTATTATTATTTTTTTTTTTTTCTATTCTTCATTCCTTGTGATCTTACGCATGTCCTCAGCAGTCACGGCCCATGTTTCACTGCCAAGTAGCATGGCTGTTCATACACATGCGTCATACAGTCTGCCTTTTACTCTGAGCGAGAGGCCTTTGTCGCCAGCAAAACTTTGCCCAGGCTATTCTTATTTTAGCAGCTACACTTTCAGCGCACCCTCCTCCGCTATTGACTTGGTCACCTAGGTAATGGAAGCTATCAACTATTTCTAGTTTTTCTCCCTGGAATGTTGCAGAAGTTGTTCTCTGCACATTTTCAGATTCTATTGCTCCTGACCTTCTGCCACATACAAAAACTATTTTCATAGTTAGCCTTCCTTTGATATTGCTGCACCTCTTATGTGTCCATAAATTACATTTGGTACATCTTATAGAGTTTCTACCTACGCCTTTTCTACAGATCATGCAGGGCCATCTACCTGAAGGGGTTTGTGGTTTGTCAACCTTCCTACTTATTAGGACTTTGGTTTTAGCTAGGTTGACTCTAAGGCACTTCGATTCTAATCCTTGCTTCCACACCTGAAACTTCTCCTCTAGTTCTGATAGTGACTCAGCAAATAGAGCAAGGTCATCAGCATAGAGGAGCTCCCAGGGGCATCCCGTCTTGAATTCCTGTGTTATTGCTTGGAGGACTATGATAAATAGGAGGGGGCTGAGGACTGAACCTTGGTGGACCCTACCTCTACCATTTCTATACTGTACTTGTTGCCAACCCTCATCTTACTGACAGCTTCCCTGTACATGGCTCACACAGCTCTCACTAACCATTTATTTATCCCTAGTTTCCTCATTGACCACCAGATAAGGGATCAGGGGACCCTGTCAAAGGCTTTCTCCATGTCAACGAAAGCCAGGTACAGAAGTTTATCTTTGGCTATATATTTCTCCTGCAACTGTCTTACCAGAAATATAGAATCAGTGCTGCTTTTCCCTGGCACGAACCCAAACTGCATCTCATGTAAACTGACTTTCTGCCTAATTAGTTGGGCTATGACCCTCTCCATGACCTTCATTACCTGATCCAACAACTTGATACCTCTGTAATTATTTGCATCTAAAGCGTCACCTTTACCTTTATAGCAGTTGACTATGGTGCTGCTACACCAGTCATTGGGTATGACTCCTTCATGTATCACCAGGTTAACAATATGGGTGACTAGGCTATAGCCGACACTGTTAGATATTTTGAACATCTCTGCAGTGATTCCTGATGGGCCGAGGGCTGTCCCTGTCTTCACACTCTTAATTGCTTTATCTACCATGGTACTGTCAACTTGGATAGCTGGTCCCTCTGTTGGGTCGACATTCAGCAGACTCTTTTTCTCCCATTCATTCTCTTTATTGAGCAACCTTTTGTAGTGGCATCTCCAAACCTCTTTCTTTGCAGCGTCGTTTAGTGCAAGTGTATCATCATCCATGCGAACACATTTCTCTCTCATGACATCACAATTCTCTCTTACACATTGTCTTGCAACATGAAATACTTCAAGTCTTTGGTCCTCACAGCGCAGAACATTGGTAATTTTTTTCTTATCTGCTTTCCCTCTGGCTAAATAAACCTGTCGCTTAGCTTCCCTTCTGGCAGTCTGATACATTTCCCTGCAACCACCGTTCTTCCAGTCCTTCCAAGCCTGTTTCTTTTGTCTAATAGCCCTGTCAACAACATTGTTCCATGACCATGTTATTTTGGGTCGAGAGGGGACTTTGCACCATCCAGAGATCTGGTCTGTGGCCCTCAGCTGGTTGTCCTGTAGAAACCTCCAGTTGTCTTCTACATCGTGTGAAGCTATATCTCCTTCTATTTCGTCAAAGGCTTCGAATAATAAGTCCCTAAATCTCTGTCCATTTGCAGGATCTTTGAGCTTCCAGACCCTTCTCCTCCATGCTGGTCATCTTCTGGGCAACCACTTAGCCCTGATCCTGAAGTCATTAACTACTAGTTTATGTTGTGGGGTACATTCTTCGCCTGGGAAGGCTTTGGCATTTATAAGCAGCCATCTTTGCCTTTTTCTGGTGAGGATGTTGTCAATTTGGCTAGTGTGTCTGCCAGAATGGTAGGTGACTAGGTGACTGGCAGATTTCCTGAAGTTAGTATTGCAAACCATAAAGTCATTTGCATCACAGAACTCCAGCAGCCTGGTTCCCTCCTCATTGGAAGCCCCCTGAATGTTGTCCAACATGTCCATTGAAGTCACCAGCCACAAAAAGAAGTTCCCTGTCATTCGTTGACAAGGTAGTCTGCAAGAGGGTGTCATAAAATCGGTCTTTCTGGCCATCGGGTAGCCCGGGCTGAGGGGCATAGGCCGAGATAATGGTTGCTAACCCATGGTGAAGGACTAATCTAATCTTATGTATTCTATCACATACTCTGGCTACCTCGATTACCTTATCCACCCATTTCTCCGCAAGAAGTATACCCACGCCCCCAACCCCGTCTGTGTTCCCTGCCCAGAAAATCTTGTACCTGTGTTCTTTGCCTGTGAGGAACCTAGTGGAACCTTCTCTCCACCTTACTTCTTGGAAGCAGCAGATATCGACACATCTCTGTTCAAGCATCTCAACAATCCCACGCACATAGCCTGGGCAAAGTTTAGAGAGTTCTTACCTCTGCTAATGACAAAGGGCCTCTCACTCAGAGTAAAAGGCAGACTGTATGACGCATGTGTACAAACAGCCATGCTGCATGGCAGTGAAACATGGGCCGTGACTGCTGAAGACATGCGTAAGCTCACAAGAAACAAAGCCAGTATGCTCCAATGGATGTGTAATGTCAGTATGCATACTCGACAGAGTGTAAGTACCTTGAGAGAAAAGTTAGACCTAATAAGCATCAGTTGTGTTGTGCAAGAGAAACGATTGCACTGGTATGGACATGTGGCAAGAATGGATGAGGATAGCTGTGTGAAAAAGTACCACACCCTAGCAGTTGAGGGAACCTGTGGAAGAGGTAGACCCAGGAAGACCTGGGATGAGGTGGTGAAGCACGACCTTCGAACTTTAGGCCTCACCAAGACAATGACCAGTGACCGGGACCTTTGGAAATATGCAGTACGTGAGAAGACCAGGCAAGGCAAGGCAAGTGAGAGCATAATCTGTGACCTCTGCCAGAAGTGTAGCCAGCTCACTTATTCGTATCTTTACTTCATTGGACACAAAACTCTGCTTGTGAAGACCTGTTGAGGCAAGTGAATTTGGATTTGAAATCTGAAATCGAAATCGAACCGAATCCGACGATTGGCAAGTGAAATCACCTGTTGGGGCAAGTGAAATCGGAATTGAAATCGTAATTGAACCATACTCGATGACTGGCAACTGCGCCAGTGGAGCACCAACAGCACTGTCCAACCGTGTTCATTGCCAGAGCAGGTGTCTGGCTTCCATGCTAGTGGCCCGTAAATAGCATCATTTGAGCGTAGTCGTTACCAGATTAACCTTCTATCACTTGTGCTGGTGGCACATTAGAAAATTATTCGAGCCAGGTCGTTGCCAGTGCCGCTGGACTGGTTCCCGTGCAGGTGGCATGTAAAAAACACCTTTTTGAGCGTGGCCATTGCCAGTACCGTGTAATTGGCCCTCGTGCCGGTGGCACGTAAAAGCACCAAGTACACTCTCGGAGTGGTTGGCAGTAGGAAGGGCATCCAGCTGTAGAAACTCTGCTAGATCAGATTACAGCTTGGTGCAGCCTTCTGGCTTGCCAGTCCTCAGTCAAATTGTCCAACCCATGCTAGCATGGAAAGTGGACGTTAAACGATGATGATGATGATGATAAATATGTTTTATATATATTTACATATTGAATATATATTTATATAGATGTTTTATATATATATATATTGAATACATATTCATATATATGTATTATATATATATACACACACACACACACACACACACACACATACATACATACATACATGCATACATACATACATACAGGTTGCGGTGAATAAACTGTCATCCAATTTATGCGAAAATGAAAATAACACAGCCATTTCATTCTGACAGATATATTTACCAAAATTACATAAAAATATCTTGAAATACTAAAGAGTAAATGTATTCAATAAAATTGCCATTAGCTTCAACCATGGCCTCCAGACAACTTTAGAATCACTTGCAACTCTTCTTGATATATATATATATATATATATATATATATGTATATATCATCATCATCATCATCATTGTTTAACGTCCGCTTTCCATGCTAGCATGGGTTGGATGATTTGACTGAGGACTGGCAAGCCAGAAGGCTGCACCAGGCTTCAATCTGATCCTGGTGCAGCCTTCTGGCTTGCCAGTCTTCAGTCAAATTGTCCAACCCATGTATCATATATATGCTTGTTTATATATTATATATATGTGCATGTGTTTATATATATTTATATATATATATATTTTTATATATATATATATATATATATATATATATATATATATATATGTATGTATATATATGTGCATATGTGTGTATGTATGTATATATGTAGGTATACATATATGTATGTATGTGTATATATATATATATATATATATATATATATATGTATGTATGTATGTATGTATGTATATTCCTGACTGCTTTTTCTGTCCACGATAATATATATTATGAATACAGACATGTTGACAATCATTGAAAAATACAGTGTTGGCTAAAAGGAAATATATGGATATATTTGAAAGGACAATATGGAAGTGAAACAAACCACAGTTAACATAGCAATGATTTAATAGTCAAAGTAGTTGCCAACAATGTGTTATATATTCAGATTGGTTTACCTACTTTACTTGAACCCCAATAAATAATGGGTTTATAAGCAATATGATCGTGGGCAGTAAAAGTAGGTGCACAGTTGGGGATGTAATCCCAATTCACTGACTGAAACATGACATGTCCGGCTGTTCCTTGCTTTTTCTGTCCATGAAGATATTGTGTACATAGAGATTTTATTTACAATCATTAATTAATACATTGTTGGCTTTAAAAAAATATCAACAGATAAAATCCATTGTAAAATATAGCAATGAAGTAAATTACTATTAATGCTCTAGTAATTTAATATTGAAAGTAGCTGCCAACAAAGTGTTTATATATATATATATATATATATATATATATATATATATATATATATATATATATATATATATATATATATATATATATATATATATTTATATATATATATGTATAAATAAAAAAGTGTTTATTATATACTGTATTTGCTCATGTTTGAGTCACACTTGTTTATGAGTTGCATTCCTAATTTATTATTAAATCTTGATGCAGGATTGCTTTCCTTCCATATTCAAACTTAATATTAGTTTTTGCTCCATGTATAAGTCGCTCCCTAGTTTTGTAAGTTGAAATCAGGAATAAACTAATGCAATTTACACATGAGTAAATACAGTTTATCTGATTTATTTAAGCTTCTGATAAGAAGTATGATTTAAAAGCAATACGCTCATGGATAGTAAAAGAAGATATACAGTCCTTGATAAAATCCCTATGTCTGACTGTTTCCCGCATTTTCTGTCCATGAAAATATTGAATGCATTGATATGTTTCTTAATATCATTGATAAATAGTGTTGTCTAAAAAATTTTTAGCTATATTTTTATCATTAATAGCAATAAAACCAAATACTGTTAGCAGACCAGTAATTTAATATTTGAAAGAGCTTCCAGCAAAGTATTATTTATATAAAATAGCCAATCCAGTTTACTTAAGCTGCAAGTAACAAAGCTTTATATACAATGTGTTTGTGGACAGTAAAACAGGGTGCACAGTCGCTGATGAAATCCCAATCCAAGGATTGAAACATGGCATGTTTACTGAGTTTAACTTTTAATTGGATGTTGTTGCCTTCCTGGATCTTTATGAATTTGCTATTTTCCTTGAATTAATCATTAGTTTTGCATTATATTCATTTCTTTCCATTATTATGAACATGTTACTATTATCACTCCTGCATATTTTGAAGTTGTGAAATTGTTTTTCTAACTCCTGCAGTGTTTGTTGAAGTTTCTTGTTGATTACTTGCTTATTAGTATATATATGTGTGTGTGTGTGTGTGTGTATACATATATATATGTGTGCATGTGTGTATAGTATGAGTATCATATGTATATATTTGTGCATTTGTTTCTTATCATATATTTGTGTGTTGTGTTGAAAACGCAATAACGTTATAGTTCTAACTTTTTTATTAGTTTTAATAACATTCCTAAACCTGTCATAACGACCAGTGTTTCTAGACTTTCACTGCTTTATCATCAGGGTGTAAATTGTTATTGACATGTATAACTGCTGCATTTAGTTGTAGGCAAATGTGATTTCCATAGAGCTTATTACCTAAACTTGTTTAGATGTATTGATGTATTGACTGATACTTGAAATTTGAGCATTAAATTAATGTATGATTAGTCACATTGTTCTTTTGTTTGTGATGTATTGTCTGTGTGTTTATTTAAGCATTGTATTGTATTATGGGTAATGCTTCCATCATTAACCATCTATTTTTGTAGTGAATTTTATATGCTTTCGATGAGCTATCCACTAATGTCTTCCTAAAGTTTATTTTATGTTCTACTGCATAGTGTGTTGCAGTTGCTCTTTGTTATAAGGTTTGGTGAACCTATGAAAATGTTGTACTTGTATGATCAATGTAACAGCAAGTTTTGGAGTTTGCAACTTTCACTTTCACAATCGAATATTTAAATCATGTCAGTGTAAAAATGCGTGTGGCTTGTTATCAAGGAGGTTTTGATTTTAGTATTTTCATTCACTAACACATTTGCTTTTAAGTGGGGATAAATATTAACTTTTGGTATTAATATTGCTTCTGTCACTATTAATTATTTTTTAATAAGTACACTGGCTATTTGCAACCCCAGTGACTGAATAGGCACTGGGATTCTATATATACCACCGACGGAAAAGTGATGCTATCTCTAACCACGGACATCTGCCATTGACAAGGCCAAGAAAAGCCAAAATCATGTGATTTGATAGTCCCGGAGGTGATAGCAAGCAATTATCTCCCACTAGCAATATAAGCACAAGTTCTTCTATGCGCCACAAGTCTATATGAGAGGTTCCCTCATGGTAAATATCACAATATATTGTGTTGTACAGTATCCACTTTTAAGTGGGGAATAAATATTTCCTTTTGGCATTAATACAGCTTCTGTCATTCTTAATCTTATACATACGTACATACAGACATACATACATACATACATATATATATATACATATCATCATCATCATCGTTTAACATCCTCCTTCCATGCTGGCATGGGTTGGATAGTTTTACAGGAGCTGGCCAGGCAGGAGCCTGCACCATGCTTCTGTGTCTGTTTTGGCATGGTTTTATGGCTGGATACCCTTCCTAACACCAAACGCTCCATAGAGTGGGCAAATGCTTTTTACATGGCACTCACACAAGCAAGGACAGTTTTGGCATGGTTTTTACAGCTGGATGCCCTTCCAAATACCAACCACTCTACAGTGTGGACTGGGTACTTTTTAAGTGGCACCTGCACTGGCAGGGTCACCAAGTAACTTTGCAAGACACGGAGTCTTTGAGAGGGGAAGGGGCATTGGAAGATGAGGTCTTGTGTCAGATGATGAAAGATTAGAGTGTAACAGAGAGGCAGAAACAGATGTTTTGCTGCAGAGGAGGTCCATGGTTACCCAGCCAGAGAGAGGGAGAGAGAGAAGAAGAGAAAGAGAGCAAGAATGAGGGCGGAAATAGGTATGCTGCCAAAGAGGAAAGACATGGTTACTGACGCTACAGTAGAAGATACTTGCCTAAGATTCCATGCAGTGGGACTGAACCCAGAACCATTCAGTTGGGAAACAAACTTCTTCCTACTCAACAAAGCCTGGGCCTAGCCATGCCTGTACCTAGCCAGGCCTGTGCCTATAGTTATATTTGACAGATTTATTGTTGTAATGAAAATTCTGTTTTTGCTCATTCCAATAGTTCTTTAGAAACTAAATATTTTCATTCTGTAAATGTTGCCAGGTTATATCAGAATATTCAGAAGAGCTGAGTGGCCATATTAGCATGTAAATGTATGTGAAAAATTGATGAGGATATAACATGAAAAACAACTCAAAAGCCAGGTATAATTATTAGCAACTGAAATCCTCCATCTCAAATTTCCAGTTTGACCTGTTCAAGAACCTCTACCTATCCAGATCCTTTGCTAATATTGCAAGACTGTCAGTGTGTACAAGGTTGGATGACAGTTTAATATCAGAATGATCTGTGCTGCAACTTGTGAGCAAAGTTGCAGCAATTCTAGATGAAGCCACTGCAATTCTATTCTGCTTGAGAGAACAAACTTTTTGCTGAAATTATGCTTGTCAAAAAGTTTTGCTTGTTCCACTAAAAGCATTAAAGGAAACTATTCCTCCCAAGTTAAATGTCACCAGTTTTTTCACCATTGTATAAACATTGCTTTTTATATAGAACTGAGAGCAATTCATTTTGGTTTCTGTACCTCACATTAATATTCATACTCAACTACTACTAAATTACAACTGTCTGTCTCTACATCTCTGTACGTGACTTATTCCTGTTTTACTCCTAGGAGACCTTAGGCGCATAATTTTTTTCATGCATGGCTATGAGGTAAAGAAGTTTACTTCCCAACTACCCATTTTTGAGTTTAGTCCCATTGTGTGGATCCTTAGGCAAGAGCCTTACGAGTGGATTTGGTAGATGAAAACTGAAAGAAACCAGTCAATCAATTAGTCCAAAATACATACATACATACATACATACATACATACATACATAC
The DNA here is from genome assembly GCF_046866305.1 of Octopus bimaculoides. Taxonomy (NCBI): domain Eukaryota; kingdom Metazoa; phylum Mollusca; class Cephalopoda; order Octopoda; family Octopodidae; genus Octopus; species Octopus bimaculoides. The sequence continues at coordinate 94,840,588 of NC_142929.1, forward strand.
ATACATACACACATATGTATGTATATGCATACATGCATGCATGGTTGGATTGTGTGGAAGAGTGTGGAGAAACAAGAGAGAGACAGTGCTAGAGTATTGATATAGAGAGGTAGTAAAAGCAGAATGTGATGGATCGCAATAACAATTCACCTAAGGGAGAAGTCATGGCTATCAGTATAGAAGATGATGTATCTCTTAACTGGTAAATGAGACAGTGAATGTGCTGGATAGTTGAGATGCAACTGTTAAATGGTAGATGTGAATAAAAGCACTCTTATTGAGATTCACTAGTCTCTTACAATCATGAGAGTTGAGTTCTGAAGGAGAGGAAGTGATGACAGACAACACAAAATGTTAAATAGTTAATTGCATCAAATACCAATAGCTGCTATGCTGTTCTTTGTTATTCAGCCAATGTGATGGGAGAGAAATGCTAATGGAATCTACATGATAGCTGATAAGTGGGAGATGGTGAGTATTCTGTAGACATAGAAATGGTTCACGATAAGAAAGTTTTCTGGGTGGCATGATGCAGCAAATAGCTAAGGGGTAATAGAAACATAGGAGGATATCAAATAGGCAAGAGGTGTATCAGACAGAAAGTCTGCAAGTATAAAATAGTTGACTGTTCCCAGTGTAGATATAACTTACATAGCCCAGCCTCTATCATTAACGTACATTTCACCAAAGTTTCATGAAATGAAGAGTCTTGTCCAGTAGCACTGGTAGAAGATCATTAATGTAGTCTTATGTTATCTCCCTTAAACTGCTGTCATTCTCTATACACATCACTTGCTTACCAGGGCAATTGTTTTTCTTCCATGCTACATATGATTTCTCTTACTTCGATTTTTCTCTCACCTCACTTATACTCCATCATTTATAATCACTCTAGTGAAGTATGTTCACTTCATTTCTTTCTAGTTTTTGTATGTCCTCTGCTTTCAAGGCCCACTTTCACTATACCATGCAACATTACACTTTGAACACATGCATCATACAATCTGCACTTCATTCTGAAGGAAAATCGCATTTTCCCAACAATGAAAATATTAGATAACAGAGGCAACAGAAACTGTCAACGACTTCTAGGAAGCTACCCAGTCATTTAAGAGAATCTGTTTCCTTGGTATTGTTAATGTCATTAGCTTATGTATGCACCACATATGAAATCCACTTTCTCTTTTAGCCTGCCAGTGATCTCACGACACTGTTGGTGTGTCAATTGTTGAAACTAGGTATACCATATATACTGACTAATGCCATTTCCTTGATGGTAGTATGTCAGTGTCCTGTCATTTTTCTGACTGACTAAAACGGTGTTCGATTCCAGGTTTTACTTCCAGATCTGGAAGAAATCCCTCTGCTATAGATTCTGAACCATGGTAGATGAATTCTATGGCCAAGGATTTCAGTAAATGCTGTAAAGAGGTGAGATGTATGGTGCAGGGTTAGAGAGGGACAAGACTTGCATTAAACTCAAATGACATATATATATATATATATACAAGGTCTGATCAATAAGTATCCGGACTGTTGCTATAGTAACAAAGCTAAAGCATGCAGAGTGAAGCCACTTGAGAAAAATTAACCTTGAACTCTGCTGTGTATGTGCACCAAGTTTTAACGTTTTAACTCACATCTGGTGTTTACAGCAGTGCTTGGAAGGAAGGTGTGTAACATGTGATCATTGCATTAACCATGATAGAGATAACTGTCATGGCGATACCTGCTCAGAGGCTTACACAAAGTTGCAGAAAGTGTATGGAGAGGAGTGTATGAGCTGCACTCAAGTGTACAAGTGGTTCAGACATTTCCAAGATGGCCAAAAAAAAGTCGATAGTGACAAACATTCTGGAAGACCTGCAACCAGCAGAACTGAGAAAAAATTGCAAATGTGCATGCAGCTGTGAGGGGAAATCATCGAATAACCATCCGTGAGTTATCAGAGGACGTGCAGATTAGTTACGGTTCTGTTCAGTCCATTATCACTGAAGATTTGGGTATGAGACACATGTCTGCCATGTTTGTGCCAAAACTGCTTTTAGCTGACCAAAAAGACACTCTGGTTTCAGTTGCACAAGATCTCCTTGATTATGTCAAGGACGATAAAAACTTTTTGAAAACTTTGCATAGGCCTCTGAGCAGGTATCGCCAAGCTTTTTGACAAATTTTGATGTGAATTCTCTGCTCAACTTTCTCTGTCGTGGTCAATGCAATGATCACACACTACACACCATCCTTCTAAGCACTGCTGTAAACAGCAAAAGTGAGCTAGAATGTTAAAACTTAGTGTACATGCACAGCAGAGTTTATGGTCAATCTGTGCCAAGCAGCTTTACTCTGCATGCTTTAGCTTCATTACTATGGCAACAGTCCTGATACTTGTTGATCATACCATGTATGCTTCAGTTAGCAGCTGTGGCCATGCTGTGGAACTGCCATTAGTGTGATTGATAGTATATTTGTTTCATTTCTACTGCCTCTCCCTGCATTTGGTTTTAGTGAATGTTGGGATTGGACAATGCTGCCTTCATTTGCATTTTGGGCTGTGATGTGGGTTCATCTGGAATCTTGGATAAAAATTTGCCTAAATGCTTTTTGAATACTACCATATATTGCTGAGGATGTTGGCAAAGTAATCAAAATCTGTGGGGCCTTGAGTCCTAAATTGCTACAGTATTGTTTACTTACTCTAGATAACAAGGGTGATCCTTTTGTAAATTTGTAGAAGGCCTTTGGGTTCATTCATATATTTTTAACAACTTTGGTTTCTCATTTTCCCTCTACTTCTCATGGGAGAGTCTGGGTTTGGTTTCACTCTTTGAAAGTATCTTTCTTAAGTAGAACTCCTTACTGTCATGAAGTTGTTTATTTAAGCAATTTTAGATCTTTATTCTTCATTTCATAGGGACACTCTTGTCACTAGGAATAATGTTTTATGTGTAATGACTCTTCACTCTTGGACAAATTTTATGCATATAGCTTGTGTTGTTGATATAAATTTTTACATCATTGTTGCATAGACACTTTCAGGCCAGTTTTGCTTCAGAATCTGATTTGCAACAAAGTTTCTTATACAATTTTGATACAATTTCATTTTGTATGCTTCTAGGCTGTTTGCTTAAAGGTGTTGTAAGCTATCTTCGCTGCTGAGAGTTTACTCTTCAGCTTGTCCTTATATCTGAGCCATGGTCAACCAACATTCCTGTGCCCACTATCAAGCTGGCTTTATATGAGAACTTTGAGTATTATTTTGTCACTCATTCTGATGCCATGGCCAACCCAGCGCAGTTGCATATATATTCACACACGCATGCACATATACATATATTGTTGACATCAAAAGAATTTTATAAACTTTCAAGAGAATGTGAAATAAATCTTTTCTTTATTTTTATATCACAAAGCATACACATACAGCTATGGACAATAGTATGTAAATATTAGGTTGAAACCCTTCTTTGGATAGAAAATGTCTAAAAGGATATTCAACCTAATATTTACATGCTATTATCTATAGTTTTATGTGTGTGCTTTGAGATATTCCCCAAAAGAATCACACACACACACATATACATCTGCGGGGATAGCCAAAAGTAACTGGAAAGTTCTCTGTGGGACAAATCTATGAAATTCAGTTTTCTGCTAGGAGAAAACAGTGGCCGAAGAAGTTGTCATTTTACAAACTGCTTAGAAGCACACTACCATGAGCAAAACACAAGTTTACGAGTGGTTTCCATGCTTTAGGAATGGTCACTTGTCGCTTGAAGACCAACCTCATTCAGGACAGCCAGCATCAACCACCCAAATGAATGAAAACATGAAAATTCATGAACTGATCTTGGAGGACTGTCACTGAACAATTGACAAACTTGTTGATATGACTGGTGTGTCCTGGAGCTCCTACCAATGAGTTTTGAGCAAGGAATTGCAACTGAAAAGAGCATTTTGCCCGCTGTGCTAATAATTCAGCCAGCTTACCACCTTAGTAGCAATAATAATAATGATAACAATAAATATAAGATCTTGTGGGATTTTACAATCCAATGTGACGCTCTAATAGGTACCCAAAAACCAGACATTTTTGTAATAGATAAAAGGGAAAAGGAAACTAAGATTATAGATACTGCCATACCTGGGGATGCATGTGTAGTGATAAAGAGTTGGAAAAAGTGAAAAAATACAAGTTACTAAAAAAGGAAATTGCAAGAATGTGGACAATAAAAAAAGTAACTGTCATCCCAATAGCTGTAGAAGCACACGGAGTACTAACAATCAAGTTGTCAGAGAAACTGAACTTGACATGGGGGTAAAGCATACTCAAAAAGCTGCTCTATTGGGGACAGCTAGGTTTTTGAGATTGGTACCTGGATATTAAGTATCTTCCATGATACTTGACATCTAAGTACCAAATCTCATAATTCGTGGAAAGAGATCCTGTAGGACCTATGATAATATGTTGTTGTCCACTCTCACAGATGTGTGTGTGTGTGTGTGTGTGTGTGTGTGTGTGTGTGTAGCTGGCTAGATAAATAGATGGAAGAGCAGATGTACAGGCAGGCTTTTTTCACAGTTTCCACCCATCAAACTCTACACTTGTTAACTTAATTTATTGTCCACTTACATTCTTGGATGCCTTTAAAGGATTCCACTCTTTTGTAGATTCCTAGTTAAATGATCCTTTCATCTCATCTTGTAACCAGGTTCAGGGAACCTAAAAGGAAGCACGTGCACAGTGTCCCTTTAGGATCATGAGCTACTTTCCTTATAATTATGTGATTAAAAAATATTCTCAGCACAAGCTATTAATTAATCTGGGGTAATAGCAAAAATCACTTACCCAAAGTGGCAAGTAGACCAGCAAATTTCTCGTCCATACTGCCAAGTGTGTGCACGTGTATGTGCGTGTGTGTGTGTGTGTGTGTGTGTGTGTGTGCATGGGTGCACATGTGTAGTTAAGAATTTTATTGAACAACCACATAGATCCAGATTTCTTCCAACTGAATAGCAGTTGGGGCTTTTAATACGACCCCAGTTTGACCAGCGTGTGTGTATGTATGTATGTATGTATGTATATATATATATATATGTGTGTGTGTGTATATGTATATATATAAGTGTATATATATGTATATATATATATGTGTGTGTGTGTATATATATGTATACATATATATATAAGTGTGTATATATATATATATATATATATATATATATAAGTATATATATGTATATATGTATAAATATATATATGTATATATATGCATATGTGTATATATATACATATGTATATATATGTATGTATATATATATATATATATATATATATATATATATATATATGTATATATATATATATGTATGTATATATATGTAAATATATATATATGTATATGTATATATATATATGTATGTATGTATATATATATATATATAAATATATATATATATATATATGTATGTATATATATATATATATATATATATATATATATATATATATATATATATATATATATATATATATATATATATACCACTCGTACATTCCATTGTCTTTTTTTTTTTTTTAGAAACCATGCCAAATGTGGAATGTGCGAGTGAGACGTGGTCCCCAACCCATCTAAGAGGGCAGTAACTCCAAATAAGAACTGACTCAGACTGTGATGAAATGTCCAACCCATGCCAACATGGAAAACCAAGTGGATGTTAAATAATGATGATGATGATGGTATACTTGCATAGATATATATAATTAACATGCCAGCCTTAGTTAAGAATAAATATGTTTAATGTCACATTGAAAGCTGTAGTTAAACTAAAGCACTTTAAGCAGCTTGAAGCTAAGATCAAACTATCTAGTTCCCTCTTTCATTAAAAATTCTTCAACAATTGTTTACTTTTGCCTTCCAACCTTCCAAAAGTATGTAATGGACTGTATATAGAAATGTAAACAAAATTTACATTTACATTTAATTTTTTTAACGGTATTTACATAATGGCTCAAAGTTAATACTTAATTAAGCCCTTTGCTCCCTAACATAAGCCATTGATGACTTTTCTTCACTTTTCTCAACTTTTCAGGGCCAATCCCTCAGTATGGAGGTATTTCCCAGAGAGAAAGCCTTCCTCTTCTCGGTCCTGCTGGTTTTGAATTGTCATTGATGCTTCTCTAGCTGCTATTTTTTTTTTTTTTGGTAAGGGTGTTGGCACTATGCAAACGCTTTTATTACTTCTAAGAATATGCAGTCCATATTAGTCTAGTCTCTATTTTTCGACCTGTCCATCATGGAAGGCCCTGCCAGAGGAATGCAATCCATTGGCATAGACACACAGACTAGACATTGTGGTGAGCAAAGTTAATGGTGAGACATTATTAACTAGGGCAGCAGTATAACATGGGTCATAAAAGACAACATTAGTCTTTTAGAACCTCAGTCTAAGCTGCCAAAAGTACTGTAGTTAACCACAGGATCTTATTTCACAGCTAGACTAAATATATTTGAATAAACATATGAATCTGACACTGTATACATATTTATTCATCACTTATGCTGTATGGTACTATGGTAATTAATGCCTGGTCATCAACACCATGCCATTTGTACAAATTTTATTGTGCCAGGCATTGTTTCATTTATATTTCTATAAGTATCCTACATTACTTACTTTTTGTAGCTTGTTAACTATGCAGTCTGGTGTTTGTAGAATTGTTAATGTATATATTGAATTCATTGTTAATATAATCATATTCTGTTAAGCTGCAGTGCACAAATACAAACAGAAAACACACTGAAATAATAGGATTTGTTACCCCACTTATATGACCATACTGTAAACCACAAACAGTTGAAGTGAGATTGGGCCCAATGAGGTACATATTTATGTGAGATTACACAGAGCAAAGTGAGAAGTATGAGGCCTTGCAGAAAGGTAGTATATTAGGTCACTTGAACAAATGGGAATTAGTCAAAGGGATACTAATAAATCAACAAAGAAATCAATTGCCACAAAATTTTTGATTGATCTTTAATGAAAGTTTACTCAACATCCTAATATATATATAAATAAATATATGTATATATAAATATATGTATATATAAATATATGTATATATAAAGGAGACCACTAGGTGGACTGTTAATGTGCTAGAAGAAGATTACATTCTAGCACATTAACAGTCCACTTAGTGGTCTCCGTTCTAGCACATTAACAATCCACCTAGTAGTCTCCTTTATACATTAGAAATGCAGAGACGCCTATAATAGGACATCTACTCGCTAGAAATAGCAGCAAAAATACTACATACCACAAAAGTTAGGGATAATTTCGAAAGGAAATGAAAAATAAAAACTTTTACCAATCTATATTCTGTACCATGGTTTCAAGTCAATTTTAGTAAGATAAAGATTATATCTTACAAGGTCAGACTATCGTCAGCAGAATTGACCAGACAACATATGAAGCAGTCTCCTTTATATATATACATATACAATAATCCTTTGAGATCTCAAATATTTTTTCTGAATCTCCTTGATTCTTTCAATGTGCTTGTTCCCTGGTATTAAATTGATATTAATTAATATCCAATTTTTTACCCTACTGTTTTAATATATATATATATATATATATATATATATATATATATATATATATATATATATATATATATATATATATATATATATATATTTATATTAAATATAGGATATGATTCTGTTGTATTTATAACATGTCTGTATATATATGAGTGTCATCCATTCCCACTTTATTTTCCTCAAATCATCCCTTTCTGTGTCTTCTTGAAATACATTTTAGAACTGCCAATACTGTACCTGCTATTAATCTCATCACCCTCTCATATCTGCCATCCACAGCCACCTCATCCATTTTTGCCCCACTCAGTATAGCCACCCATATATACCTGACAGCCATCTTCATTGTACATCTCTCTCTCTCTCTCTCTCTCTCTCTGTCTCTCTCTCTCTCCTCCCCTTCTCTCCCACTCTGCACATCATCTACATATTTTCTCATCTATCTACAAGTTTATTATTCTGCAACTCCCCACTCTTCTTGAATTGCCCTTTATTAACTCTTCCTTCTTGAGTCATTTGTATTTTTTCATTATTACCTACTGTTTCTCCACCCCACCCACCATCAACCACAACTCTACTTTGGTTCCAGTCATTACATTCACCTCTGCACCCATCTCTGACTATCACTCTCCTCTCACTCTCTAATGATCTTATCCACCCACCCTTCCCAAGTCTCCATCTTTATTCTCTCAGATAATCACTTTCTTGTATCTTTAGAGTTTGCTCCGACAACTCATCACCACCATCATTGTCTTCATTCCAGTTACTCCCACCCTTATATAATACAAGGTAGCCGTGCACCTCCTCTATAGCAAGCCATATACACCTGTCCCTCTGTCATACTTTAGTCTTCCAACACCTGGTATAAAATACCTCTATCACAACCCCACTAAGTTGAGGGTTTTGCTTTGCTTTTTTTTATCTTGCGAATTATTTGGCTATCTCACTTGTGTCAGTGTCATGAAAAAGCACCCATTACACTTTGTGAAGTGGTTGGCATTAGGAATGGCATCCAGCCATAGAAACCATTCCAAAATGGACATTGAAACTCTTGCTGCAGTCCTCCAGTATATTGTATCCTGTCAAACCATCAAACTCAATCTAGCATGGAAGACAGATATTAAATGATGATGATGATGATTTATTTATTCATCTATTTATCTGTGTGTTTGTATATGTGTATTCCATATCTGTCTATATGTGTATGTTCTTTTATTTTTTTAGTGGTTTCAGTTTGTTGATTATAGCCATGGCAGGGCACATCCTTCAAGGGTTTTTATTGATCATATAGGCCACTAATTTCAATCTGATAATTATTTTATCAAGCTATATTTATTGAACTGCTAAATTCATCTCCTGTTACGGTTATATCTTGGGGGAAACGATGAGCTGCAACAGAGTGACTTATTTTAGATACACTTAATACTGTGTTATAAATTTATGTCTGATCCAAGGGGTTATGGGACTTACAACTGGAATCTAAATAAAAAAGAATATGACATTTTTTGTCTATTTTTGCTAAGAGGGAGTGCTTACATATTCAACTTAGCTTGCAGCCATGCTTGATATAATAGCTTGCCTGTTGCAGACCTGTATCTATATAAGTAGGCATTCATTATTTAGTTGTTTATTTATATTTTGTTGCTGTTTTATAAACTGAATGTCTTTTCTGATATTAACCACATATTGCTGTTGGTAAACCAAAAATATTCTCTGGAACATAATGCACTGCCTAGGGCAAAGTTTGAATTTATGACCTGTGTTTAATAACCCTACAGTTCAAATTAATTGGTAAGTCATACTTGCGCCCATTGAAAATACCAGGGATTTACTCTCATTTGACACAGCAGTTGTGGGCTGAAAGAGGCTTTGTGGAAGGCCCTGCACCTCATGGCTGGACATGATTAATGAAGATCTCTAGAGGCTCAATGTCACCTTGGAGGATGCAGAGTGGCTGGCATGGGACTGCCAGCGATGGAGAGCACTGGTGGACCTGGTCAGCTCTACACATGATGATGTCTCTTGGAGTACTAACCTGGGATGACCCCAGCCCCATCAAGCAAGAGCATGAAGTGAAGTGGTATTTTGATCCATTTGCTTAAAACTATTGTTATAAAATACATTCCTTTCCATTTTATACATGCAGGAATTGTCTATAGATAATATATTATATCAACATAAACCAGTGGGTCTTTAAAGCATAATTTTTTTTGGCACTGATGAACTGGCAATACTTGCATTTAGCTTCTAAAATTCAAACTCTGCCCAGCTTTGTGTAAATTACTTACTGTTTATCTTCCAGTGGATTTTTCATGCATATATATATATAAGAATGGTGTGGCTATATGGTTGAGAAGTTTGTTTCCCATCCACATGGTTATGGGTACAATTTCATGGCATCTTGAACAAGTATTTTCTACTGTAGCCTCAGGCCAACCAAAACCTTCTGAGTGGATTTGGTTGATGGAAACTGAAAGAAGCCCATTGTGTGTGTGGAGAGAGAGAAAGAGAGAGAGATGTATGTATATGTATACATCTGAGTGTTTCCTTGTCTTGGCATTGTGTCAACTCTAAATGAATGTCACTGTCAAAAGCAGTGTCATTAATTTCCAATATCCTGCATAAGCATGTCTCACTATAGAGAAATATTACCTTACTTTGAAATAGGAGAGGGTTGGTGACAGGAAGGGCATCAAGCTATAGAAAATCTGTTTCAATAAACTCTATTCAACCTATGCAAGCATGGAAAAGTGGACAGTAAAACAATGAAAATGGTGATGATGACATTTTTTTATTCTTTTACTGGTTTCAGTCATTAGATTGTAGCCATACTGTGGTGTCACCTTGAAAGACTATACTACACTATCTGGCACTCATGATAAAGTTAACTTGGTGTAAACTAAGGCAATGAAATGGATTATAAATATTTTCATAGAGTACAAGTATGAGCATGTAGCTAAAATGTACCAAAATCAAACTAAATTTGACTGGCCCTCATGCCAACGTCTCCTTCATTGGACACTAAACTCGGCTTGCGAAGACCTGTTGGGGCAAGCGAAATTGTGATGGCACCTGTACCAGTGGAGCGCTAAGAGCACCGTTCGAGCGGGATCGTTACCAGTGTCGCCCTCCTGGCACGTGATAAGTCATTCGAGCGAGATCATTACCAGTGCCGCTGGACTGGCTCCTGTGCAGGTGGCATGTAAAATACACCATTTTGAGCGTGGCCGTTGCCAGTACCGCCTGACTGGCCTTTGTGCCGCTGGCACGTAAAAGCACCCACTACACTCTAAGAGTGGTTGGCGTTAGGAAGGGCATCCAGCTGTAGAAACTCTGCCAAATTAGATTGGAGCCTAGTGTAGCCATCTGGTTCACCAGTCCTCAGTCAAATCGTCCAACCCATGCTAGCATGGAAAGAGGACGTTAAACGATGATGATGATGATGACTTCACAATCAGATGGTTTCAGGTTTGATTCCACTCTGTGTCAACCATGTTTTCTATTATATCACAGTGTCACCTAGTTTAACATCTTCACATGGACCTTGGTTACATTTAGCAGATCTACTCTGTTGCAAGCATTTGAACCAGGTTTCTAATTCAAGAAAAACTTGACATGTAGATGAGTTGCTTCCTGCTGTAGTAACCAATGAGTAAGGATTTTTGTCTTTTGTTTCCATCCCTTAATGTCAAAAGTTCTGTAAGAAGTTGTTCATGGGGCTGCCATTTCTCCTTTGGCTAAGCTATAATTTTTTAGTTTCTAAGCTGGAGGCATCAGCAATGGTTTGATACAAGATACAGACTAACTGAATATAGCAGTGGTTAGGACATAACCTAAGCCTGCTTGTGAGTCTCAAGCTTTTTAGAGCATATGAAAAATTATACTTGAAACTATGTAGCTATCTCTACATCATCACCACCACCACCACTGCCATCATCACCATCATCATCATCATCATTACCATCATCATCGTTGTTGTATCTTTATCATCATCTAAACACAAAAACAGGCATTTACATTAAGAACGCTGCTAGATTTGTTACATATCCCAGTCCATCATCACAATGGCCAAAATTCATCTGCAGTTCATGATTTTTAGAAGGATATCCACAGTTTATCTTTCCATGGGTTAGTTTCAAAATGATGAATTGGTCATCAGAGAATTCTGTGTTACTCAGACAGGCCCTCTAAACTTTAGCATCTTTCTACTGAGTGTAAGAGGAGTCCCTAAGTATATGTAAAACTATCATAATCATTAGCAAATCAATTAAAAATATTGCTATTGAACTGATAATGAATACATGTACTCATGTTTATGCTTAGATGACATTGCTCAATATTCTGGTGAATATATTATTCATGCTTGAAAATAGGTAACTTCAATTCACTACTGTGAATATATATATATATATATATATATATATATATATATATATATATATATATATACTTATGTTTGTGTTTGCTGATAGACACTGCCAAAACACACACACATATATCATATGACATATACTTGTGTGTGTGTGTGTGTGTGTGTGTGTGTGTGTGTGTGTGTGTGCGTGCGTGGGCATGCGTGTTTATTCCTGTCTGTTTTCACTTGAAACTGTTTGGAGAATGAGGACATCATACTTAAGTTTCCTATTAACATTTCATCCCATAGCCTGGTGGTTTCAATGTGTAAAGACCAGTGGAATAAAAATACCTTATTTGAAAAGAGGCAAAGGTTAGCAACAGAAAGAGGATCCAGATACAGAATACTGATTTAATAAGTCTCATTTAACCCATGCCAGCATGGGAAAAAAAATGGACATAGAAATTATGATGATGGTTAACACAATGTTTATTCCTATTGATCTCTACTTTGGAAACTCTAAATAAATTAACATAAGAAATCAATTTTGATAGCTGTGCATTTTCAATATCAGTACATTTGAAACTTAACAATGGTATATATTCTGTAAGCAGTTCTGAGTCATATCTTAAGCTTTTCTTACGACATGACTTTCTCTTTCATTCCTCTCTCACCTTGCCTATGTGTATAATGAACACATATAAAGATAGATGCAGGTCCCCTCTGCTGACAGTTGTTAATACTATATCATAGGTAAAAGTTTTATCTTTCAGTACTGAACTAAAATCTTTCCTTGGGCTAAAAGAGGTGACAAGAGAAATGCTTCTAAGTCATTATCTTTTAATGTCTGTTTTCCATGCCAGCATGCATTGAAGGGTTTAATAGGATCCAGTGGGTCCAAGGACTGCATCTTGCTCTAATATCTGCTTTGGCATGTTTTCTATCACTGAATGCCCTTCCTCATTCCAACCATTTTTCAGAATGTACTAGGTGCTTTTTCATGGCATCAGCACTAATGAAATCACCAAGCAGCTTATAAGCATAAGATCCTCTTCAACTGAGTAAGGCTATAGTTGAGAGGAAGGCAGCTCTATGCAGGAGATGAGAGGTTTTAGTATGAAAGAAGAGTGTCAGAACTAAGCAAATTTCTTGTTGTAGAGGAGCTTACATGGTAACTCACATAATAGAAAGGTGAGTGTCAGTAACCAGGGTGGAGCTGAAAAGAGAGATAAAACAGTGTCAGGATTGACCTTGAAGGTACAAGAAGATGAATAGAAATGGAAACAGAGAGTTAGGGTGTGTAGAGCCTGGAAAGGTGTATGGGGAGATTGCAGTTTTAAAACTTCTACTTTTTCTGCAGTATAACCAGGGGTATCCCTGACTTAATGGCATGTACCATATATGTAACAAATTCTCACTACATACAGATTTCTTTTATGTCAGTTTATATACTAGAATACTAATGTGTTTGATCCATATTTCCATAGATATGCTAAAAATATGTATGGCTTTATATTTAGTATTTGTCAGCTGAAATATTCACTCAAGTTTTTGTTGTGGTTAGTAATTGTAGTTGATTTGTTTTGTTTTGCAATAAAAATAAGAACAGAACAACATGATAGTAAAATGGTCTTAGGAATTCTAATCACATAATTTCTTTGAGTGTTTCGCAAAAGTAGCTGCTGCTCAAACTTCAAATATAAAACAGTAAAATATCTTCTTTGAAAATAATCTACATTAAAATAAGTAGAAAACACTATGAAACAGCAAGAAGACATATGGAAGTAATAGAAAAAAGTATTGTAAGATATATAACAATGAATGTAGGATTAAAAAATAAAAAATAGGTCTATGTTATATTCAGAAATGAAACTGTCATCTGTGTTAACAAAGAAAATATTTATAACATTCTGAAGGTCCTTTACTGGTACCATATTAAAATAGTTTTGTGCTTTGTAAAGTAAAAATAAAAACAAGTTCAATTGGAAGCAAACAATGAATATGTTAAGGACACAACTGGCAACTTTATTAGGTATTTGTCATGTATATACCAAAGGGTTGGTGGTTCACTTTCCTTCTCTAGCATTTTATGTCTGTTAACATACTTAGCTTTCCTGGCTAATCCACAAACATATAAATAGATACTGTATCAGTACATCTTATTGTCATATCTAGGAAGAGTACTGTTTGCATATTGACTTCAAATCCTTTCAAGAGAACAACTTAAATGGAGTTGGGTTTTCTCTAGTACATACATCACTTGCCTCTTTAGATGTATTTCTGTTGAATGGGCAGTTATAAAACACAAAATTCCAGTAAATGTCCAGGTTTTTTATTCTATTACTGGTTTCAGTCAATAGATTCTTGCCATGCTGAGGTGCCATCTAATAGAGAATACTTGATGGCATCTCTCCTGGTGTTATTAAATAGATCAGTACTTATTTTATCAACCCCAGAAGGATGAAAGACAAATTGAATCTGGGCAAGATTTGAACTTAGAATATAAATGGATATAACAACCAAATACCACAAGATATTTAACCTGATGCACCACTGATCCTGTCATCCAACTTTATATGTATTTATTTTATTCTATTTATTTATTTACTTTTTTTATTTAGCCAGAGAGAAGGGGCAGTATGCTTTCCATGACCCTTCATTTTTTTCCATATCTCTGAAACTGATGAGAAGAGAACTTCTCAAACCAAAGACCTAATTAGAATGCTTACAACAGAATTACTGAAGGCACCCAAGAATTAAGTGGTTCTAGTAATGGATTAAGCTTACTATCCGGGAACAACGCTCTAACAATCCGGCCAATCCAGTGCCAGATATTTTATTTCATCAACCCTCAAGAATGAAAGCAAAGTTGACAGGATTGGAACACAGGGCACATAGAATCAAGAGAAATATCACAAGGCATTTTTACCCTAGCCTGTAACCACTCTGCCATTTCTTCAAAGTACAGTTGATAGATGTTCATCACTTGCTCATCAATGAGTTGACAGTTTATATCCTGTAACCAATATTACCTTGTGTCCATGGCTTGCACATGATACTCTTTATGCTTCTTAATAACAAGCTGTCAGGGAAAAGTACCAACACCTTTGGAAAAGTTACCTGTGATATATTAGCCTTGAATCCAATCTATTGGGTCAGGAGTATATTAATGAAAGCTACTTCTCCCTGCCAGCTTCATAGAGCAGATTTGTATTTTTAATTATTATCGGTCAGAATTGTTAGAGTGGTGGAAAAACAACTTGTAGTATTTCTTCTAGTTCTTTATGTTCTCAGTTCAAATTTTGCCTAATTTCACATTTGCTTCTCATCCTTCTGAGGAGTTGTAGGTGTTAGTACTGGAGTTGTGGGTGTTGTCTAAGCCTTCTCCTCAAACTGCTAGATTATTATCATTATCATTATTGTTATTATTATTATTGAGTGAGAGAGCAGTGCATACCATCAAAGTGACACTGGGGTAAAATATATGAAGCCCGGTATACCCATCAGGACTACCTGTCTGATAATGGTACATGTGACACATGTCACAATCATGCACATGACATGGTGATCTCATATCAAGATAAACAGTGCATGACCTTGCAGGTGAGACCCAGTTAGAATTTTCTTCAGGTCAAGTAACACATCTTGCTCAAAAGGTCCTTGAATAAGGGTTATTTAAGGATGATGAACAAAACACCCCACTTTTCCAGAGGTTAATTATTAAAACCCCAAAGAATTCCTCTCAACACATGGCTATGATGCTCCCCCACTACTTCTGCTTGTGATGAGAGATGCACATATCATCAGCCTCCAAGGGACATGCTCAACTGGTTAAGGTCAAACAAATAACAAGCAAATCTGTGGTATTGATCAGAATATTTGTTGTAGCCCATCTTTTATACCAAGACAAAACATGTACAAGATTACACTTCCAATCGGTTAAGATCAGAAGCCATGAGAGCTAGTACCTGGTACAGAATCAGGGCATTTGAGCTGGGAGAATCATTAGTTTGCTGGGTAAAATGCTTAGCAACATTTCAACCATCTTTACATTCTGAGTTCAAATTCTGCCGGAGTCAGCTTTGCCTTTCATCTTTTCAGGGTCGATAAATTAAGTACCAGTGAAACACTGGAGTTGATGAATTCGACTAGTCCCCTCCCCAAAAATTTCAAATTTTGTGCCTTTAGTAGAAAGGATGATAATAATAATAATAATAATAATAATAATAATTATTATTATTATTATTATTAAGGCAACAAACTAACAGAATCATTACCATGACAGACAAAATGCTTAGCAGTATTTCTTCTGATTCTTTACATTCTGAGTCTCAATTTCACTGAGTTTGTCTTTGCTTTCATCCTTTCAGAATCAATAAAATAAGTACCAATCAAGTTCTGGGGTTGCTATAATTGACTAGCCCCCTTCCGCAAATTTCAGGCCTTGTGCCTATAGTAGAAAGAAATAATGATAACAATAATAATAATAATAATAGAATACTTATAATAATAATAGAATAACTTATGAGTAGTAAGAGCTCTGCAGTCTTGGTTGACAATCTTACTTGAGATGGTGTCTCAATAAAAATACCTGTTGGTGGCTAACCTTAAAACACATACCTCAAAGTTGAGTGAAAATGTCTAATACTAAACAATGGTGTTAATGAAAGGTGAAAGGTGAAAGCCTTTCACACAGCAGGTGCCCTGTAGCAGGCCCGGTCATAATTCAGAGATTGTTTGTACACAAAGCCAGAAGCAGAGAAGATGGTGAGATAAGGAGGCAAACTGAATGGTAATTGGATCAGGAGTGAATCCAGCAGAAGGGGATTCCGACAACAATAAAGAAAATTGGAATAGAGTGCTCAGTAGAACTGTTACAAAAGGTTTGTCTCCTTGGCACAGCCAGAATAATCAGGAAAATATTAGATAGTTGAAAAGAAAGAACAGCATGGTACCATAGGCTGCAGGTAGTAAGACCACTATGAATGCAAGACTCCAGGAGCTCCAACAAAACCTGTGATAAAGAGATAATAATAAAAATGATTTCAAATTTTGTCACAAGGCCAACAATTTTGAGTGAAGCGGGTTAGTTGATTACATCGACCCCTGTACTCAACTGGTATTTATCGACCCTGAAAGGATGAAAGGCATAGTCAACCTCAGTGGAATTGGAACTCAGAACATAAAGATGGACAAAATGCCGCTAAGCATTTTGCCCAACATGCTAACAATTTTGCCAGCTCACTGCCTTAATAATAATAAATAATAATAATAATAATAATAATAATAACAATGTGCACTACAGCCTTCTGATACCATCAACAAGGCTCCAACAATCTAGTCAGAAGCAAGGAAAAACCACAGGCCAGGCCAGCAAGCCAACTTGCTTAGAGAGGAAGAAATAGTAGTTATAGAAGAGTTGACAATAGCAAACAAAATCGTTGAGTATAAGCAAAATAAAAGAACTTCAGTTAAGAGACAAATAAAGATGTATGGAATATATTTTAGTGAGTTCTGTCATTTACCTCTAAAATGTGTAGAATAGACTTCTTTTGGTGAGCTCTTCTTTTATTCACCAGTCAAATTATTTATTTTCTATCTTTTTTTGACTGGACTCAGTAGCCAACTTCTATATCACTAACTGATACTGTGGGTTCCTTTACCAGTTTAAATCACCAACCTTACAGCAAAGACACCACATCACATAAGCTACTCACATCAACTGCCTCACATTGACCACCTCATACTGACTGCCTCACAGAATCGCCTGGCACCAACTACCACATCAACTACCTCACATCAACTCCCAGCAATAGATTGTTCACATTGACACTTGACACCAACTATTGTGTGAACTGTTCCACACAAACTGCCTGGCACCAACTCACACATTGACTGCTTCATGTCGACTCCAGGCACAGGCTGCCATATCAACTATTCACATAAACCACTCGTGTCAACTGCTGGCACTCACTCTGAACCAACTGTCTAACACCAGAAAGGAGGCCGTCTCTGAAAAGCTGGGCAGAAGTAGCAAATTTATAAGTCGCCTTGGTAGTGTACTACCACCTAGCCATCATATCTTGTCCTAAGAAAACTCCGACCAGATTGGAGCACTTGCTTTTCCAATTCTTATGGAAGGTCAATTTCCGCTGGTCAGGAAAACCATTTGTTGTCAACACTCACACTGTGGTGGTCTTGGGATGCCATCCTTAATGATGTGGCACCACGCTTTGAAGATGTCGCACCTACATCTAAATTACTGCAATGATGTGGATGACGACAACAAAAATAAGGGTGAACTGGTGTGGGCGTCTTTCATCCGACACGTCTTTCTGCTGCTCATCTCATTGACAGAGCTGCAGTCATGGGTCAAACATAGACCAATGTTGGGCGTTTGGCATCTAGAATGTTGTCAGACACTCACTGCTTTGTACCAGCTACCCAAAACCATTAGCGGGAAAACAACCAAGATTTCTGTAGGGACCTAGTTGAGGGTATGAGTGATGATGGCCTAGGATTGAATCTAGGCATCAACAAGAACAGTCTGAGTAGCCTCTTCCAGAGGACCCTCAGATCGAAGATTAAGGGCAAGTTTCAAAAGTCTTTGGCTTGGTAGTGCTACAGAGGGGCATTGCTCATTCAAGACAGGCTCTTCAGGCATGGAAGTGCCAACAGCTGAACCTGCACAAGGTGCTTGCAGGAGGATGAAACCATCTTACATGCAATAATTCAGTGTCCATGCATTAGAGAGTTGTGGGATTGTATGGAGCAGCTGTTGTCATGTGTAAGATGAATTCAGCTGTCTGCCAAGTGTATAGTGAGGATCAATGCACCATCTTCCCTTAGCAGAGATGAAAGGCAAATTTTTCTCTGCTTAGTGGCTGTGGCAAAAGAGGTTGTGAGGTGGACCTGTCTGAAATGTTTGAAGACAGGCACATTCCTATCTGGTCAAGCCCTCATCAATTTCTTCAGATATAATTTAAAGAGGAAGGTGAGGGCAGAGAGGGAGGTGCTGCCTTCGAGTGAGTTTATCTAAAAGTGGTCGACAGTGGCAAGACTGGTGAGACGGAATGGATCTACTCTGAATATGTTTTTCTAAGCAGGAGGAAAGAGACTGGAAGAGAGCACTTTCTCATGCTTTGGAGATAGCAGAGTAATCCGGGACCTTCGTGTGGGGCTTACCCCAGATTACCATAAGTGGACTTATCAATTTATTTATTATTAATTTCTCTACTTTCTATTACATATCCTCTGTTATATCCTTTAATGTGGTAGTATCTCCCCTTGATTGATATTAACCCCACATGTTTTTGTAATTTTTTTTTTTTTGTGCTATAGCTTGTCCTTTGATATTGTCCTCCATGTCTTGGGCCCTTGTACCCAATAAAAGAAATCATTATTATTATCATTGTTGTTATTATTATTATTATTATTATTATTATTATTATTATTATTATTATTATTATTATTATTATCATTGTTATTATTATTATTAATAAGTGAAAGAGCAGCGCATGCCATCAAAGTGACACTGGGCTACAAATATACAAAAGCCAATATACCTATCATGACTACCCATTTGATAAGAGAATATCAGGCACATGCATCACAATCATATGTGCACAACATGGTGATCTCATATCAAGATAAACAGCACATGACCTTGCAGGTGGGGGCCCAGATAGAATTTTCTTCATTTTGAGTTGTCCATCCCACTCAAAAGGTCTCTGAATAAGGTTTGTTTAAGGATGACGAACAAAGCACCCCACTTTTCCACGGGTTAATTATTCAAACCTCAAAGAATTCCTCTCAACACATGACTATGGTGCTTGCCAACTACTTCTGCATGTGATCAGAGATGCACATATTGTCAACCACCAAGGGATGCTCAACTGGTTATGGTTGAGCAACTGGCAAGCAAATTTGTGGTATTGAGTCAAATATTTGCTGTAGCCCATCTTTCTATACCAAGACAAAGCAATGTACATGATAACACTTCCACTCAGTTAAGATCAAAAGCCATGACAGCCAGTGCCTGGTACTGCATCAAGGCATTATTATTATTATTATTATTATTATTATTATTATTATTATTATTATTATTATTATTATTATTATTATTATCATCATTATTATTAATCATAATCTTATTGTTAATGCATGTTTCAAACTCTACTCAACAGCCATATGTAGAGTGTTCTGTTGCATTTTTATATTTCGTTTTTTATGTTGTATTGAAATCATTCTGTGTAATAAGCACTGTGCCTTGAGGTGCATCTTTCTGTATATTGTACATAATGATAAGTCCTGGTATTATAATTATGTATATGTATATTTATTATAATTTCATTCATTCTAAGATGCATGTTATTGAAGAGATGGTTTCAGGTTTTTTCCTTTCTCAATAGGAAAGTATCTCTATTTCCAGATCCTTGTTAAATGGAATAATCTATCTTTCCATCTGTTAATATACTTCAAATATAAGACATTTCTTTTCCTTCTATCTTTGATAACAAAATCTGGTCAATTAGCTTTGATCTCACGGTCTGTCTGTGTATGTATATCCAAGAGTATGATTGTTTTCTCATTTGCTGAAATATTTTCTGGTGTATGTCAGTACCATTTCTTTAATGTTGGTATTTCATAATGCTGGCATAACTTGTAATGTGAGTCTTAACTCCGTCATGCCTGTGGTTATATTCTCTCTTGCCTCAACTGTTTCTTATTTCCCCATTTCCATATATACTGTAGTCTTTTATAGCATCCTGCCTCATGATATGCTCTGTAGGTTTCTGGTGGGGTTAGGGTTAGTGTTGGGGTCTCTGCTTTGAATCTCATACTTCTCAATCTATTTCCATTCTTTTCAGCTATTTCCAGTACTGACCATGCAGGAGCTATTCTTACCATTGTTTTATCATGGCATCCTGTAGCCCTACTTTTAGATTATTATTATTATTATTGTTGTTGCTGTTGTTGTTAGTATTATTATTATTATTATTATTATTATTATTATGAGGTCACATAGCCTTGTAGTTAGGGTGTTACGCTCACAATTGTGAGATCATGATTTCAATTCCTTGACCAGGTGGTGCCTTGTCATCTTGAGCAAAACACTTCATTTCATATTGCTCTGCAATCACTCCAACACCTGATGTGTGGATACACCATGCACGTGTTCAGGCAACATCAATTTGATGGAAGGAGTGAGCTAATGTAAAGCACAAGCATTTAATCATTATAAACAGATCATTTGTGCAAGTCATTCAATAAAAGCTGAATACTCATACGTCATCTCCGACAGTAGAGTCCATCATTGTTGTTGTTGTTGTTGTTAAACGTAGCGAGCTGGCAGAATTGTCAGCATGCTAGGTAAAATGCTTAGTGGTATTTCGTCTGTCTTCATGTTCTGAGTTCGAATTTCACCAAGGTCAACTTTGCCTTTCATCCTTTCAAGGTCAATGAAATAAGTACCAGTTATGCACTGGAATCAATGTAATCAACTACTCCCCTCCCCACAAATTTCAGGCCTTGTGCCTAGAGCAGAAAAGATCATCATTATTATTATTATTGCTATTATTAAGGCAGTGGACTGGTGGAACTGTTAGCATGTCAGGCTAAATGCTTAGTGACATCTTGTATGTCTTTACATTTTGATTTCAAATTCTTACAAGGTCAATATTGTCTTCCGTCCCTTTGGGGTCAATAAAATAAATAGTACCAGTCTGGTACTGGAGCAAGCATAATCGACTTGTTCTCTTCAAAAACTTCTGGCCAAAATTTGAAACTATCATCACCGTCATTATCATTATCATTATTATTATTACTATTACTATTATATTTGAATTTTGTCAAGACATCTTTTCAGTTATGGATTACCTTATATGCTTTATTTTTTAAACTTTAGATGGCTTTTTCTGTTTTATTGTATTTGGAGTTAAATCAAATAAGGTGAGTGCTTGTTACATAATTTTTCTGGCTTATTAAGCAAAAAAAAAAAAAAAAAGAAATTAAAGAGAAACATTTTTGAAGTTATCTTGTGCTCTTTTGCGGTTCTAGGCTTTGCTTTCATACCTTGAATTTCCTTTCTAATTCTACAACAAATTCAGTTACTAGAAGAGGTCATCAACATATAGAAGTTGCCACAGACATCCCATCTTAAACTCCTCTGTCATAGCTTGAAGGACCATAATGAACAGTAGGGGACAAAAAAACTGAGCACTAGTGGACCCCTATATGCACACTGAATTTGGTGTATTACTCATTATTAACTCTCACCTTAATGACAGCAACTCTGTACATAGCTTACATGGCTCTCACATGTCATTTGTCCACTCCTAGCTATTTTAGCATCTCCTCAGTTCACAGAGCAAGAGACCCAATGAAAGATTTTCTCTGGGTCAATGAATGCTGAATACATTAATTCACTTTTAGCTAGATACTTCTGTTACAGTTGCCTTATTAAGAGAGCAACAGTTGTACTTCTACCTGGCACAAAACTGAACAGCATATCACTTTTGATAACTCTTTCTGTTATTAAGTGTTGTAACTTCCATGACTTTGTCTAGCTATTTGATATTTTTGGAATTAATTCTCTCTTAGGCCTTTGTAACTATGATACTGTTACACTAGTTATTAGGTATGATACCTTAGTTTACAATGAGAGTGACTACACAGTGACTATGCCATATACTACTGGTCATGGTATTTCAAGCATCTCAGTAGTTATTCCTTAATGGACTAGGAGTTTTCTTTGCTTTTATACCTTTAATTACTTATCTGTCATGCTACTTTCTATTCTAATAGCTACTCCCTCTGTTGGATTAATATTGGGAAAACCTTCTTTCTTCCATGCATTCTACTCCTTTAATAATCTTTCACAGTTTCACTTCCATAAATTTTCATTTCAAAATCCCTAAGTGCATGTGTGCCAGTATCCATCCATACACACTTCTAACTCTAACTGTCTGAATACTCCACAGCTTGCAAACACGATCACCTGACCCCTCTACTTCTCTTGCTATGGAACATTGACAAATATCTTACTTTCAGCTTCTCCTCTTGTACAGGAAGCATGTTACGTAGAAACTGGCATGAAAAGACTGGAAGCATTCTTTCAGTGTTTCAAGCCTGTCTCTTTGCTTTTATGATTTCTTCTACCTCACTGTTCCACTACCATATCATCACAGATTTTCATTGCATCCCTTAGAGAGTTTTCCCATAAGGACTTCTGGTACATCTCTATCTCCTCCCTTTTATCAAATGTTTCAGCTAACATTTCTCTAAATTTTTGACAGTAGAATAAAAATCATCATCATCATCATCGTCATTTAATGTCCAATTTTCAAGTTGGCATGGGTTGGAAAAAACTATAATAAAAATTAAAGTTATTGGTGTAATGAAAATACTGATGAAACAAATATACTGATATGGACACACAGGTGCTGGAGAATGTATATAACAGGATTTATCCAATGAAACTAGTAAAATGAATATATGAAAGATTTTTATATTTATTATTAGGGAATGTATTGTTCACTTTCTTCATAGATCTTTTCCCCCACTTTTCTGGGGCCTATTTTCTTTTCTTTTCCACTGTCCTCAGTAGTTTATCACCTGTTTTCATTTGATTTCATCTTTTCATGCAAGTCAATGAGAACGAATCTACTGAGAAGGAATTCCTTGGCATTCTGGCTGACTACTTCTTGATTGTTGGCTTTTAGGATTGAAGACAAGGAGAGCCTTTTAGCTATCCCCACAGTTGTAGCTGGTGGCATGAATACTGATACTATTGCAACAAGATACTCCAAAATCTACTTTTGTTGCTGGCTCTGCTGCTTTCTGTATCTAGGAATGTCACAGGACCTATCTGACCTCTTCTATCAGTCCACTAGCCTCTCCAATACTCCACTCCTCCCTTTCTCATCCTTGTCATTCCTCACACTCTCACCATCTTAAAGCATATCCTTAAGGGCTAGATGTACTTCATACACTTTACCAATACTACCCACTGTGCATTTAGTATTAACATCCATTTTTCATCTTTCTATCCATCATTCTATCTCTTTCTAGCCATCATTCTTTCACCCCTATTTTCTTTGGTGCTGATACCATGATAAAGTAACTCAGTACACTCTGTTAAATCCAGGGGGTTGATCTTGTTGAAAACATAACAACTTCCCTAGTGTTGGTGCCCTCCCACCAAATTAAAGAAAAGTGCACCCAGTATATTCTGTAAAATAGTTGATGTTTAGAAGGACATCCAGCCAAGGAAAATCACATCAAAATGAAACTTGTGAGTGTGATATCACCCCTCAGCCCATTTAGAAAAGCAGGAATGGTCTGTCCAACCCTTTCAGAATAGAAAGAGAGCATAAAAGGACAGTGATGATGATGATGATGATGATGGTGTGTATGTGTGTATGTATGTGTACTTCTTCCCACAGGTCTAAGAGACCAAAAAAAAGGTCCTAGGTAAGTGCTGTGCTTCCTGCTTTAAGTCATTAATCATCATCATCATTGTCATTTTGTATTCTCTCTTCCATATTGACATGGGTTGCATAGGTTTTCAAAGACAGTGGTTACAATTGGATGCCCTTCCTGTCACCAACTCTTTTAGCTGCTTCTCACAACATACAGGAATATTGAGTACTTATACTAAAACTAGGATACATACAGTATCATTATAAAGAATATTCTGTTTTACACTGATGATGATGATGGGTGGCAGAGACCTAACATAAGTGGTTGGCGTAACACCCTCTCCTACTTGTAGAGTGTCTTTAGGAGGCATTCAGACCAGATCTTTGATTTGGAAATAACATAGTATCTCAATGTACTGCTTCCAACAGCATTCTATCCTTCATAGAGCCACTGCAAGCCAAAGAGTATAGGTGAAAAAGGTTTCATAACAAAGACTAGACTCACTGTCAGATGAGACAGGATTTCAACCCTGTAGATAACTCTTTGCAAAGCTACTCTGTCATTTAGCACATCATTCTGTATTTTCTTCCCTACCAATTAATGAAAAGTGTCCCAGCTAACTTAAGCTTATGAAAGAGTCACACCAAGCCACTCACTTCTAGCTGGTTGCTTACAGAGATCAAGGTGGTGGTTTATTACAATTCATAAGTCATGATTTCCTCCCCTTTCTCATGAAAAACTTTTTCTTGTTTTGCATTGTTTCTGACAGAGAAACTTCATTTTCAGTCATCCCAAACAACTGTAAGCATGACTAAGTGGGAACTACTGTGTGTTCATGGAAATCCTATCCATTTTAAATATAGCAAAGACACAATGGATAATATAGCTGTTGCTGTATAAAAAGACAGGATGGTTATGGCCTAAACACCTGTGATCATAGGTCTGATGAATCACACTTGTCTTGTAAGTAAAGTATTACAACTAGCTGTAAATAGGTACTTTGGTGAGGTATGGTTTGCAATTGTAAATTGCGTAAGTAGATTAGTATTTCTGTAGTTTAGAGTATCAAGCATAATACTTCTAGTAGATGTAGAGAAGATAACAACAGTAATTCATTCTGTCATATATTTTCTAGATTCTATGTGATGGCAAACTCCTTTGTAATACTCTGTTATACTAATGGCTCACTAACTGTTGAAGTATTAAAAAAGACAAAGAAATATCAATGTCATTATATATATATAAGTTTATATTTGGTATAATTAAAACCACTTCTTTACTTCAGCTTTCTATTTCTTTAAAGGCACCCAATTAGTATGAAAGGATATTGAAGTCAACATAATTTGGATGATGCTGGATTAAACTTAAAGTTTGGAGAAATGTTTTTAGTGATATGTCTATAGAAAGTAGCATCATGATGTGTATAAGAGAGAGAAAAGACAAAAACAATCTAGTAGTGTTAAAAAAACACTATCTTGCAGTGAATTAGTTTTCTCTAGTTGAAATTTTCAATGATAACAGAAACTTAAAAACCACATTTTGATAAGAAAATATATCAAAATTAGAATCTTTAAGAATTATCTAGACAGTGTAGACTTTAACCCTTTAACATTCAGATTACTCTGTCAAATGTAATACTTATTCATATACATTGTTTTGAATTAATCATGCATTATTCCATATGACTGTTTTATTCTTTGAATGACATTTGAAGGTAGGTGGCAGAGCCTGGATCTGGTTAGTTTGTACATACAACAGGGAGAATATTTTGGCCAGATGTGGCCAGTTTAAATGCTAAAGGGTTAATAATTGCTCACTTATAGAAAAAGTTACATGCAACTAATTAATAAGCAGCTTTCTCTCATAAATTCTTTCTTTTTATATTTTAGGATGATGATGGAAATACGAAACAAAATTGATTACACTTACTCAATAGTTGGCTTTTTCACTTTATTGACTCTTCTTGAACATGGTTATTCTCACAAAACTCCAAATAACGATGGAAAAAGGCTGAGCAAAGATCGACCAGAAATATTTTATGACACTCGTATGATTCCAGAACGAGTTGTAAAAAATATATATATTTACAAAAGTACAAAGAATTTGTGAGTACTGCAATATCAAGTCTATTACCTAAATTTGTTTAACACATAATTTATTTATGATTCACTTCATGTGTGTGTGTGTGTATAAAATAAAAGAATAGATGGTCAAGTAACTGGTGTCTGGTCAGGTTATGACATTTATATATTTATATATTTATAAAACTTACATAGAATAAAGAATGCTTTAAAGAATTTATATTACAAGAAATTGATTCAGGAATGTTCATAATGGTTGTAGTATATGCTGGTATATCCCCAGAGTAAGTATCAGGTATGTCCATAGCATTATATTACATAATGAGTAAAGATAGGTCATCATTGATAAAATCCAAACTGAAAGAGAAGGAAGAAGTTGTACAGATTGTTCCTTACAGCTGTTTCAAAAATGGATACACTGTTGTTGCTATTCCCTACAAGCAGTCCACAACTAGCATTTTAGCAACAAGCTATCCCATCTTCATTGATGAAGCACAGGTGTACCTGTGTTGTTGAAGTGCTTGCTTCACAACCGTGTAGTCTAAGGTACAGTCCCACTTTGTAGCACCTTGAGTAAGAAATTTCTACTGTAATACCAGGCTAACCAAAGCCTTGTGATTTCATTTAGTTGACGGAATCTGAAAGAAGCCTACCATGTGTGTGTTTGTATACCCTTGTCTTGACATCACATGATAGCTATAAATGAGCATCACAGTCATAAAAGCAATGTTGTTTGTTTCCAGTCTTCTGCAAAAAGAATATCTGACCATGGGAAATATTACCTTACTTGGAAATAGGTGAGAGTTAAGAGTAAAGGAAGGGTATCTGGCCATAGAAACTCCACTTGGTCTATGCAAGCATGGAAAACTGGATGTTAAATGATGATGATGGACATGTCATCAGTGATGTTTCCTAGTGATTTGTTTTGAACAAGGGTAATAAATTTGCAGAAATATACTATATTAATTGGTAGATACAGGTGCAATAAAGACTGCAAACAAACAGGAAACAACTTCTATCTCATTCCAGGGTGAAAAACTAGAGGTAGTCGATAGCTTCCGCTATCTGGGCGACCAAGTTAGTAGTGGGGGTGGGTGCGCTGAAAGTGTAGCTGCTAGAATAAGAATAGCCTGGGCAAAGTTTAGAGAGCTCTTACCCCTGCTGGCGACAAAGGGACTCTCACTCAGAGTAAAAGGCAGACTGTATGACGCATGCGTACGAACAACCATGCTACATGGCAGTGAAACATGGGCTGTAACTGCTGAGGACATACGTAAGCTCGCAAGGAATGAAGCCAGTATGCTCCGTTGGATGTGTAATGTCAATGTGAATACCCGTCAGAGTGTAAGTATCTTGAGAGAAAAGCTGAACATTAGAAGCATCAGTTGTGGCGTGCAAGAGAGACGATTGCGCTGGTATGGACATGTGGTGAGAATGGAGGAGGATAGCTGCGTGAAAAAGTGCCACACCCTAACAGTTGAGGGAACCCGTGGAAGAGGTAGGCCCAGGAAGACCTGGGCTGAGGTGGTGAGGCAAGACCTTCGTACATTGGGCCTCACCGAGGCGATGACTACGGACCGAGACCTTTGGAAATGGGCTGTGCGTGAGAAGACCCGGCAAGCCAAGTAAGATCGTTGCCAGTGCCCCTGGACTGGTTCTTGTGCGGGTGGCACATGAGATGCACCATTTTGAGCGTGGCCGTTGCCAGTACCGCCTGACTGGCTCCTGTAGGATTTTCGAGCGAGATCGTTGCCAGTGCCCCTGGACTGGCTTGTGCGGGTGGCACATAAAAGACACCATTTCGAGCGTGGCCGTTTTCGTGCGGGTGACACGTAAAAGCACCCACTACACTCTCTGAGTGGTTGGCGTTAGGAAGGGCATCCAGCTGTAGAAACTCTGCCAAATCAGACTGGAGCCTGGTGTTGCCATCCGGTTTCACCAGTCCTCAGTCAAATCGTCCAACCCATGCTAGCATGGAAAGCGGACGTTAAACGATGATGATGATAATGATGATGATACATGTTGTATCCTATTGAAATGGACTTGATCTTTCAGCATTCTGTGGTCAGTTGTTAAGAGAAATTTATTTCAGTAAGGATGACAAATTCTCAGTAGTTCTCAGAAATAGTAAGGTACTGTACTAAATGTCTGATATTATTTAGATTTATGCTTTTACATTTTGACCTTATATCAAACTAGATATGACTTAGCTTTTCATCTAGGGCAGTAACTCTCAAACATTTTTTACCTATGGACCCCTTTCATTCCTATTTTACTCTACTGGACCTTCATACCCATTCAATATTTTCAAAAGTCATATATTTATATAATTAAATATCATTAGGAATTGTATTAAAAAATTGTTAAAAATTTTATGTATTATAGAAATATAGCCAATTTATTGCACATAAATTTTAACAGCAAAATTTTATATGGACCCCACCCCCAAGGGTCATGTGGACTGCAGTTGAGAACCACTAATCTAGGGTTCATAAAACAAGCACCAGAAATACATTTGTGAAAAACAGTGGAGGGAGCCTATGGAAGAGATAGACCCAGGAAGACATGGGATAAGGTGATGAAGGACAACCTTCGAGCATTAGGCCTCACAGAAGCAATGACAAGCAACCGAGACCTTTGGAGATATGCTGTGCTCGAGAAGACCTGGCAAGCCAAGTGAGATTGTAGCTATGGCCAATGCCAGTGTCACATAACTGGCCCATTTAAAAGCATCCTTCAATCATTGGGCAATATGCCGTGCTTCTGAAGACCTGTTGAAGCAAGTGAAATCATAGTCATGACCGATGCCGCTGCCGCCTGACTGACACCCATGCTAGTAGCACATAAAAAACACCATTTGAGCATGGCCAATACCAATGCCACCTGACTGGTACCCATGCCAGTGGCACATAAAAAGCACCATTTGAGTGTGGTCAGTGCCAGTGCCCCCTGACCAGCTCCCATGCTGGTGGCATGTAAAAAGCACCCACTACACTCTCGGAGTAGTTGGCATTAAGAAGGGCATCCAACTGTAGAAACCTTACCAAATCAGACTGGAGCCTGGTGCAGCCTCCCATTTTGTCAGTCCTTAGTCAAACCATCCAGCCCATGCCAGCATGGAAAGCAGACGCTAAACAACAACAATGATGATGATGATGGTGGTGGTCGTGGTGGTGGTGGTGGTGGTGGTGGTGGTGATGATGATGATAAATATTTAATTCTCCCATTCACTATTATATCTTACCTGATCAGAGGTATCCTTCAACATATAATTCAGAATAGAAGAATGGGAATTGTAACATTCATGCTTTTCTCAAAGGCATTATTAAGAAATTAAACTGGATTACAGAATTATTTAGGTAGGAGTTTATTATCCATGATATGGCACTGGTCTCATCATAGAATGTTGGGTGTACTTTAATTGATTTTCTCAACGTCAGTATTATATTTTACATATCTGGAACTTATATTTTACATATCTATGCTTAATACTTAATGTTGAGTATGTTGAATAGTTTTCAAATGCAGACTCAAACTATTAGAAAGTGAACTCAGAGCTGAAGCATATCATTCTATATCACTGGGCTACATAATAATAAAATATTTGTCTTTTGCATTATTGTTGATAGCAACTGAAGTAATTACTATTCTAATGGAAAACAAAATGTATTCTAGTAATTAATTGAAATACTAAATGAATATTGCAGTTTTAGTTAACATAAAATTATAATTGAAAGAAGAGGATGTACCTACAGCAAATAGTTTTGATTGTTCATTTGTCATATTCTCACTGTTGGTTACAAGATTTTCCCTGCTCTTTGTTATTTTTTTTGTTATTTTTAAAATTTGCTATTGAAATTAAACATGTATTTATCTATTTAATTATTTATCATTTCCATGGTTTTTCATGTATGTATTTGTGCATGGGTTAGTCTGCTACAAAAAGCTCACCGTAAAGCTTAATGGTATGGAGTTCAGACATATAAACATCTGAGCTTAGCATTAAATTTCTTCCTCTCTAACCAGACAAAATCAGGAAAACGAAAATGAAGTAGGTGTGTTCTAAAGCCACTTGAATAGGTTTCCTTAAAGGAGATATTTTTCAAATTACATTTTAGAGAGCCAAGCCAGGTCAGCTTGAAACAGTTCAAAGTAAGTGATGAAATAGATGTTCATTTATCTTTTGTTATGCTTTCAAATCCTTTGAAAATTGAGAACAGGAGGTAGCTAGCTATAAGAACAGGTTAGTAATATAAACTGAATTAAGTGTCCTGAATTCCTGAAGTAGGATTTGTTAGCTGAGAAAATATATTCTAGTAAATGGCAAATATTTTCTCACACACTTTATTCTTTTTTTTTTCAATTACATGTAGAGAAATTAAATCTTCTTCAGTATTTTATTCTTTTATTATTTTTCTTTTACTTTAGTTTTTTTTTTCTGGTTTTTGATATCATTTAATATCATACTGCAAATGAAAGACAAAGTTTGTATCACAGAAGCATTTTTTTCCTTCTAAAATTTTACAGACAGATTTTAAATAAAAGAAACACACTCACACACACAGATGAAGATACAGGTACATAAAAGCCTTTGAACACACACACACAGATGCAAGCATTCACACATATTCTGATGGTTGCTTTAGAGAGTGTCAACTTCCAATTCAACAGATTTTTCTGTTTTCCTATGTTTTTCGTTCATGATGTTGTTGTTGTTGTGGTGGTGGTGGTGGAGGTGGCGGCGGCGGCGGCGGTGGTGGTGGTGGAGGTGGCGGCGGCGGCGGTGGTGGTGTAGCCTCAAGTCAATTCTGATCCTGTGCAGTCCTATAATATACAGGCTGGAAGCCACAGATCTATCATCCAGGTTATACTATGTATTCACCCATATATTGTGCAGTTGACAGTCTGAACAAATTAGACTTTTACCTTTATCCAATCCATTCATGTATGCCAACAGATTTTGGTAATAGCCACAGCAACTATGGACAACAGCTCTACTTTCACCAGATATCTTGTAAATGTTCAGTAGACTGAGTATTTTAGAAAGCCCAGTAGATTGGGCTTTACTGTTGGCTAGTAAGGAGAAGATAGAATTCAAAGTGTAGGAAAAGGTTATTAATGATTCCATTAGCTTTGAGGTGATTTCTTTACATTGACAAAGAGTCTTAAATATACTGGGAAGAGGAGTTATCAATTGATTTGATATGAATATTTGTCTTATAAACTCCAAATGGATAAAACATAAAAATGAAAGATTTGAACATCAAGGTTAAGAAACTAAATACCCAATACATTTATTATATCACACTACCATCTTTTTGTAAGGTACTTTAATTAATTATGCAAAAAAGAATCCTTTCCTGAACACTACTCTTTCTGAAAATTCTACCATTCTTTACAAACAAGTGTGCAATAGTTTCTAAGTATCACATTTTAAAAGTAAATTGTTGTTTTGGATCTTTTTGGTTTGACGGGCAACATTTTTCATTTATGTTTTATGTAGTGTTTTTGGTACCGAAACACTTTCAAACTTCATATACTTGTATATTTTGTGTTATAGAACAAATAAAAATTTTTATATTCGAAGTTATTTCATGTAAAAAATTGTCGTATTTCGGTAATTTCAACCAATCACTTACGTCTATTGAGGTGAAAACAATTACTGCTGTAGAATGTAAACAACATATTCTAACGGTGTTAGAACTAATTTTTGTTAAGAAGGCTAAGAGAAAAAGATGTTTTATATGACACATTCTACCAGTATCCCAAGTTTGAAAGTGTTTCGTTAAGAAAACAAGTGTTGTCTGTCAAACCAAAAAGATCCGTTGTTTTTACATTATTTTTTGTTTTGTTACATTGCAGATTTGCATTCTTGAAAGAAACAGCTGATTCAAGATTATCCATAACTGTAACACCGTGTGCATCAGACATAAACTGGAGGGTTATATTTAAAAGATTACATTCTAATTGTAAGTTTTTATTTGATATTATATATAGAAAAACATAACTGACCTTGTTGCTTAGCATTCAAAGCAACCATATCCGTCCAAAATATTCTACTTGTCATTCTAAAAATAAATAATCACATCATCAAACTCTCAAAGCTACAAGATAATGCATGTTTAATTGAAAACAATATGAATAAATAAGCATTACATTTTACAGAATAATCTGAATGCTAAAGGGTTTACATTAATTTAACATTAAAACCCATGAATTTGTGTGCATGTGTGGGAGAGGGTGTGTGCATGGTAATGCTTTCTGCTAGATTATTACATTCTTTCCAACATGCAAGCTACACTTTCTGATAAATTTAATTGAAAAATTCAAAATATAAGTCTTAAGGAATGTAATTATTTCTTATTCTATGCTCTTAATATTCCCACCACTGGAAAAACAAAAGGAAAAAAAAGCTAATATGAAAACCTTTGTGTAATCTCACCACCTACAAGAAATCAATCCATACCATCTTTGAAAAGGAAAAGTACATTGATAATGTAGTTCAAGGTACATTGTGTCTGAAAACATGGACATGATCATGGTTTGAACATTTCCTATCACAGACAGACATGAAGTAAAATAACAACAAATTATAATTTAAGTAATTTAAAAGACAGATCATCATCATATAACACTCATGTTCCATACTAACATGGGTTAGATGACTTGACTTGGCAGGATCCAATGTATCCAAGGACTGCAAGACACTCCAGTGTCTGCTTTGGCATGGTTTTTATGACTGGATACCCTTCCTAATGCCAACCACTCTACTGGGGGCATTGTCTGTTTGAGACAAGCTCTTCAGGCATGGAAGTGCCAACAGCCAAACCTGCCTGAGATGCATGCAATTATTCCGTGTCCGTGCATTAGAGACATGTGGGTTTGTGTTGAGCAGTTGCTGTCTTATGTAAGACAAATCCAGCTGTCCACTGAGTATGTAGTGAAGACCCAAGCACCGCCTTGCTTTGGCAGAAAAGAAAGGCAGATTTTTCTCTGCTTAGTGACTGTGGCAAAAGAGGTTGTGTGGTGAATCCATCTGAAAGGTTTGAAAGCAGACACTTTCCTACCTGATTAAACACTCATCAATTTCTTCAAATATCATCTGAAAAGGAAGGTGAGGGTAGAGAGGGAAGTACTGCCTTTTAATGTGTTTATCAAAAAATAGATAAGAGTGGCAAGACTGGTGAGACTGAATGGATCTACTCTGAGTATGCCTTTCTAAGTAGAAGAAAACAAACTGGAAGATGGCACTTCCCATGCCTTGGGAATGGCAGAGTAATATGTGTCTTTTGATGAGGTTCACCCTGCATTACCCTAAGAGGACTGCCCTGCTATTGGGGATTCTATTTATTTCTCTAACTTCTATTTGTATATCCTTTAATAATAATAATAATAATAATTATTATTATTATTATTATTATTATTACTATTTGTAAAACTTATGATTATGATTAATGAAATTGAATAATTTTGTATTTGTCGAAGAATTTTTTGTGTATGCTGATAATCAAAGTAATTTTTTTTTCTGTTCTTTTTACCCTGCCAATTGCAGCACAGTTTGAATCTGCAGGCACACCAATATCACAGTCTCTTGCTCTTCAAAACTTTTCGGGAGATGCTAGCAATACCTACCAAGAGAAGGAAGGACGCAAGGGTCTTTATATAGTTGAATTAGAAGCAATAACTTCTGAAACTTATGCAAGAGTCTATGTCACAACTACTCCTGATATTGACAACATTTTCCCCTTGCCACCAGCAGATAACCATCTCAACACAACCATGAAAACAGCAAAAGATGTCAGTGTCGCATGGAAACCAAGTTCATCATCTACCAATAAAATCAAGTACTGTGTATCTTTTAGTCGGAAAAGACAATTTTATACCAACTGTGGAGTTTTAGCACATTTCCATGGTGATGCAAAACCCACTCTTCCACCTCACACTGGGTTTGGATTTAAAGAAGAAAAGAAAAAAAGGCTTTTAAGAAAATCAGCAAAGCCTATTCGTTCAGCTCCAAAAGGGCATATTTTTTACGATTGCGTTGGAAGTAAACTTTCTTATACGTTTAAAAAAGGCAAACCAGGTCGAAAGTACTTTATCAATGTGTTTGCTATTAACTCCACTTCTAATATGTCAATCAGTTATGCTGGTGTACAAGTTAAGCTTAAACGAAACAAGAAAAAACGTTTTGTAGTGAAAGAAAATAAAGTGCAAACACTAGTAATCAAACGGAGAAAAATACCAAAATTATATTTTAGTCTTTCACGAAATGTTAAGGCTTTGAATCTATTTTTGCAAGCCTGTGGTGATGTCATTAAAATACGTGTTACTAAAAGTAAGCAAAAAACAAAAGTTGTACGCAGTAGCATAACATTTTTTAGAAAACTTGTCTTGAAAGATCTTGAAGCTGGAAATTACCAGATTCGTGTATCTCGAGACAAAAAAAATCATGGACTGCAGCAATCCCTTACATTATTATTGCAAGACAGTTCTTCACATATTGATGTTCCTAGACTTCCACACAATGCAAAAGTAACAGTTTTAAGCAACTCTACCCTCTGCAACCAAGTGACAATTTCTTGGAATGCTACAGAAAAGAATCAACGCTATTGTGTATACAAAAGTAAAATTCCTAAAATAATTCCCGAAATCAGAGCCAATAGAAAGGTACAACCACAGTGCGTTGCAGTTGCATCAAGAAAAAAATTTGCAAAATTGTTTTGTAAAGTAGCAAATAAACAAAAAGTGTTCACAGAAACTATTGACAAATTAACTCCAGGGACAAGTTATATGGTTTCTGTCTATGTAGGTCTTCGGGAACGAGAAATGTTTGCTTATCAATCTGTGTTTGTGACAACCAAATCGTATTGCTAACCTAAGAATTATAAATATTGCCATGTACATATGCAGACATACAAAATTATGATACATGTTCATGTTTGCTCGGGTAAATTGGAGCGAATGAAAGGGAGAGAAAGGCAGGGAAAAATGTGGTTTTGTATTATGTTGATCTGAATGTGGGATTGTATTAGCATCTGTGTACATATATTAAATTTTTTTTTCACTCACTTATTGATAAACGGGTGGTGACTGAATTAGGGTCTCTATAACCTTTTTCCAGACATTTTACTTTTTATTTTATTTTTATCGTTAAAGAAAACCCACCAACTTACAAATGAGTATTATTGTTATTATTATTATCATTATTATTTATTATTATTATTATTATTATTATTATTATTATTATTATTATTATTATTGTGAAATGATGCAATCAAATTATAATTTCTTTCTATAGGTTCTATTCTTGAAATCGTATTGACAGCTAATGTTACCTCTTATGTAGCTATAAACTATAATACTGTTGCTGAGCAGTAGTCAAAATTGGACCAAATATTATGCAAGCCATGTCAGTAATTACGATTCATTTATTCTTAATACCTCAATATTTCTTCATTTGAGCCTCAAAATATAAAGCTTAAAACTGATCCAGCAAATCAAATACTTAATCAATCTTTCATGAATAGCATTCTGATGAATATCATTGCTAATTTTAATATTTGCGCTTTTGTTGAGTGATCAGTTCTCATCTGTCTAGCTATCAATTACAAGTACTTTTACAGTACAAGCTTCACTTGTTGCCAATGAGCTCTTGCTTTGTCCCATTATCAGAATCTTCTCTTAGACCCTGCTGGTGCAATTCAGGGGAGGCAAGAACAACACTTCTAACATATTTGGCTGGTCAAATTGATGTTCAGTGTCTGGATCTCGCTTGGAACACCTGTCCCACATTGCAACTTCCATATGATGTAAATTTACATAATATTTTGATAAATTAATAGCAACATTTTGATAATCAAAATTTAAAAAGTAAACAATAATGAATAAAAATGTACATAACTTATATTAGATGTCTTAATTTGTATTAATTTGTCAGATCAGAAGAATTGTGCCATGACCTTTGTAAGCCTTTCCAAGACTGATGACTGTGATGCAGTTCAGTTTGAATACAAAAGTTCAGTTTTATCTTTTGTACTTTTAACATCTGCAAGGCAAACAAAAGTGGAAAGGTATATTCACAATTTTCTGCTTTGAGAAGGAATGATTGGACAAAATATTTAATGTGAGATTTTGCTCAGTGAAACACAGTAAAGATGATAAAATGAAGAGAAACAGATGGATTGAGCAGGCTAGTGAGGTGGCCTATTCATTTCTCTAGTCCAGAGGAGCGAGTTGTTATAGTTGTGATAGGGAATATGTACAAATAAACAGCATGTCTGAAGCCAATGCTTGTAGTCATCCGTATGTTGTAGTTACACCTTCCTAAATATGTGAACAGTATTCTAATATTCATTTAAGGTGAAATTCAGAAACAGGTAATGGTGATGTAGTATCTGGCTCTGAAGAAGCTTAATTTTTACAATACAGTTATTGCTGTGTTATATATGTGATGTTACTAAAAACAATTGTCAGAAATTGTCTATGAAGCATTTGCAGTGATTTGAGAGACTTAGTTGCATGTTATTCATGCACTGGGAGAATATAGTGCAAGATTCTTTTACATGTGTAGTGATCATGTTTCTGAGTTTCTGAAGGAGACAAAGTTACCATGACTTCATTACAGAATGTTTTTGAGTTCTCTGTTCATAGAAGCAGCGTATATCTAACATGAAATGTAGATGATACCTGAGTGTGGAAAATCAAAGAGGATTGAAAGTTGACATCATCTGCAAAATTGTTGCCTGTGTGTGATAAGAAGTGACAACAAGTAGGTCATTAATGTACAGAAGCAAGAGTAAGAAATATAGATCAGCTTTGGAGTATATCACACTTAAGATAGTATCTTCTAAATTTGATAAATGTGTTTCATTTTTGATAAGTTTCATTAAACATCAAAATAAAATGATAAGGATGAAGGTGGAATCACTTTCCTTCAGTACAGAATAGCATGAAATGTTATAATTGAAAAATCAAATATCATCATTTGGAGAGATGGTTAAACATTTTGGGCATGAATGCAGGAGTATTTACCTATGTATCTTAGAGAAGTCTTAAATCTTTGATAGAAGTTCAATTAATATCTACATTATCTCCCTTAAAAATGCTTCTGTCTTTTGTTCATAAATGACATGTAACTAATAATAAATGCAAAGGAAAATAGTAGGAAATACACATTAGATGTACTTTGAATAAAATGTTAGATTATTGGGGCACTGCTTAAACTTAAATATCTTTACACCAGAAATTGGACTGATTTCCTGTTGCCTGTTTTAGAATTTCAGCTCAACATCGTGTACTAATTAAACAGTGATCAGAACATCTCTATGATTTCTATTTTTCAGCTAGGTGGATTAATATTTACTTAGCTTTGCCAATACAATGAGTGTTGGCAATGGAATTAAAAACAATTGACTCTTCAGCTGTTGTATTCTAGATATTATGGATTCTGCCAAAAGTCTCTTTATCACTTTCCTTGATTTATACTTGAGCTTTAGGATACATATTTATAGAGAAATAAAGTCAGATTAGAGGGTTTAATGCTTTTCTCAAGGTCTTTAACAGCATAAGTGAAATGAATTGGCTTCAACCAAGAATAAAAACTGGCTTGATTACCTTTTTCTCTATAGTGTTCATTACTATCTACCATTATTTCTTACATAAACACAAGACCAATTTTTGTACATGAATAGTGTTGCCAGTTGAATCAACCCAGTATATTACTGGCTCTTTATTTTATCAATGCCAGAAGGATGAATAAGAAAGTTGACTTGTGTAGAATTTGGACAGAAAAATCTACAAATATCAAAAACTAAAAACCATTATGATTTTAGTATAACATCCCTCACACACACATCCCATTGCTTCAGTCAACTTGACTTCTTTTTTAACACCTAAACACCTCATTTACTTCACCTGTTAATGTAGAATATTTCAGGCCAGTAGTGAATTCATTTTCACTGCTTTGGTAGTCATTTTTTACTTTATGTAATTTGCATTCAATCAATGGCATCATAGTATCATTTACCATAATGTTATGGGGAAAGTTTGTTTTGTGGTGATGACAATAATTGTAATCAGAAAAGAAATTTTATTAACAACAACCAAACAAACATCATAGAATTGTCCTTGTGAAAC
Source organism: Octopus bimaculoides (assembly GCF_046866305.1). Lineage (NCBI taxonomy): Eukaryota > Metazoa > Mollusca > Cephalopoda > Octopoda > Octopodidae > Octopus > Octopus bimaculoides. Next base: position 94,879,176 of record NC_142929.1, read on the forward strand.
AGTTGAGACATATATATGTATGTATATATATATATATATATATATATATATATATATATATATATATATATATATATACATATGTGTATATATATATATATACCGGAGTAAGAACATAAATGTGCAACAAGGTGGAAAAAAGAGTACTCAAATACCAGAGGTAGAGTAATATGCTTTATTTAAAAGCAGCAGAAATATAATATGTAATATTTTTTTGGTATATTTCTGCTGCTTTTAAATAAAGTATATTTATATATATATATATATACACATATCCTGTGCCCATATAAGCATATGTATATATATATATATATATATATATATATATATATATACTTTATTTAAAAGCAGTTTTGTTAACAAAACTGTCCGACGAACGTGAAACTCTGAGTAACAGCTTTTGTTATATTTCTGCTGCTTTTAAATAAAGCATATTACTCTACCTCTGGTGTTTGAGTATTCTTTTTTCCACCTTGTTTCACATTTATGTGCTTACTGCGGTATTTTGATATATATATATATATATATATAAAGCAGTTGTATACTGTTGACTTTACGTGACAATCCCAATAAGGGAATCATACTGCTGCTATTTAGCCCTAAGAAGTTGGACCGCTTCCTGTTGGCCTTGATACGTTTTCTGTGTCCTTTTGTTTATGAGGGAGAGACAAGCACCGCCACCCAGCCTAGCCTGCCTTCAGCGATATGTTTCTGAGTTTTTGCTCGTCATCAGCCTGAAGTGTTTTCACTAGAAATATATATGTTTGTGAGAGGTTGACAGGCATCTTCAGCCAGCTGGTCATGCTACTTCAGGCCGATGATGAGCATAGACTCAGAAACATGTCCCTGAATGCAGGCTAGGCTGGGTGGAGGTGCTTGTCTCCTC